>NW_021319178.1:5422714-5475454 GCF_001605985.2 Dendrobium catenatum
ATCTATATATGTGATGTGGATCGGTCGACCGGCTTTTGGAATTACGGAGGTGCGAAGACATTTTGGATTGTCCTAGCATCTTGACTAAAGAGCTAGTTTCCCAACATGGTAAGGTACATTGGCTGGCCCGAAGAAATGATTCGTCGTGGAACCAGTAAAGATCAGGGTCAGGAGAACGCCGATTAGGTGTTACGCTTAATCACCTGCGGGGGTAGGTAGATAGCATAAAATCAACACAATCGCTGATATGTGTGATTTCGGCAGGGCGTCGTTTCGATTCACAATATAGAAGGATAGGACTGTGAAGTAGGAGTTGATGCAAAGGTTTTGCAAAAAAACTCTCGAGAAACTCTGAATTGAAAGGGAAAGCAAGAGACAGGAATGAGCAGCCACAGGAGGTGTGAGCGGAAAAGATCCATTACCGGGTATGAGATGGTGGGCAGGATTGATGATTCTTGAGCAGTATCCCACCATTCTTTTGTAACGGTGGTAAGCGCGTTCATTCTCTGCTTCCCTGAAACGAGGGTCATTCTTGCCCTCGAAGAATTTCTAGAAGTTTGTTCGGACGCGTTTCCCACCTAGCCATAGAGAAGGACAAAGCCAAAAACACACGGAGGAGAAGGGATGAAGAGTGGTGTGAAAAAGATGGCTGGATGGAACGGCCTGAATTAAGAAACGGTCAATTGATCCTGGCGCCGATCGCAGATAAATCGTCCAGGACCGATAAGTCAATAATATACGTACAGGCGATTGTCAAAAAGGCGGTCCAATCGTCCGGGCCAATCAGGATATCGGCACGGCCGAATTAGACACAGGCGATCAAATCCCGAGGAGTCAGTCGGCACACCGTTGAAAAAAAAAAAAAAAATACAGATCTCCGGCCCCCGATTAGGTGTATCGTCCAGGAGACGGATGGACAATAATTGATTATACCGGCGGAAAAGTTAAAACGTTTAAAATTCTTTGCCCCCCCAGCCTGCCCACGTGCTATGTCCAGGATTTACTAATAGAACTAATCCTTACATTGAACAGTGGACGGCCCAGGACGATAGTCCAAATAATGGATCAATTGCTAGCGCCAAATTTAATAAGATCAAAACGTGCTGAACACGTGTTGGATCGTCCAGGACGATCCAGTGTAGTCGGCCAGGACGATGCCACATAATAATGCAATCGCGCCCGAGACCAAAAAATATACTATCGGGCCGGACCAATCACCAGTGAGTTATTTTGATCAAATCGCCAGGACGATATAGGATCGTCCGGACGACGATGAGTATTATGCAAGCACAGAAAATAGGTCAGCCAGATGGTAATTTTGAACAGAATTTATTTCATTATCGTCCAAGGACGATAAATAGGTTATTCGTACCAGACGATGCTTTCTTATGTTTTTGACTTTTGGAAATTGAAATCAAGAGAGCGAGAGATGTGAAGGCTGTGATGATCTAAGACCCTCAAAAAAATAAAACAAAAGAAAAACACCGAGTCAAACACACAAGAGAGATAGAAAAAGTGAAGGAACACAAGGGAAAATAAAAAAAACGAATATTTTTGGATTTTAATTTTCTAACTTTCTTTATTTTAGGGAGGCTTCATCATTATGAGAATTCTTTTCCAAAAAGTTAAACTTTTGAGTATCCAAGAGATCAGGAAGTTTTTTAACACAATCCCAATCAGAAAAGGTTTTATAATAGTTAGTTTATTAGTAGATTATAGAAGTACTTAGTAGATAGAACATCTTTGATTTGTTACCTAGATCGGACACCCTTTAGGGTACAAAAATTCTTTTGCGAAAACAAAAATCTCAACTCAGTAAAAACTAAATAGGATAATAAGATCATTCAAGACTTGTTGTTACAAAGAAAATATTCCATTTAATTAATAACTCAAATAATTTTTCTCAATATGGAAATTTTTGAAGTCAAAGTCTATTGAAAGCATCACATAATCATGAGTTTTTTAAGTTATTAAGAGTTTTACCAAAGAGAGGATCAGCTGTGCATCTTAGTGGGCTCATTTTATGCCTCTTGTCATTTTGAATGGCTCTTTTGTAGCATCTTTGTGATCTTATTACACTTTTGCGTATTATAGCTCTTTTTCAATTTGGCTTCATTGCCTCTTTTTTTTTTTTTTTTTCTTTTTTAATTCTTGCAAGCTAGGAAACCTCTTAAATATACCCTTTAAAAAAAAAACTTAAGTTAAATGTTGAGTATATCCTCCAAATATTAGAGAAATTAGGAGCTCTCTCTCTCTAACATAGGAAGAACAATTCCACAACACAAAATCAAAATTCAAAAATGTGATAATGCAATGCAAAGATTTCAAAAGCTTGAAAGATATCTTAAGAACTTTTGCTATTATATTGAATATAAGATAAAATTAATCTGTAACAAGATAAGATAAAAGATCTTAAATAACAGGCCATTGTTAAACTTAGTTTAGACTTTGTTTTAGAAGAGAAAATCATACCACTAAATAAAGTCAGAAGGTAGGAGGAAAAACATCAACAAGTAATTGTCCCTCCTAACCAATTTTGAAAAAGCAACACATTCCAATAAAACTTCCAAAATCTAAAAGCTTGAAAGGAATTATTATATGGAAGGACCAGTTTAAAGAGCAACTGTAGACAAAACAAAACAAATGAAAATAAAGAGCAAATCTAAAATCAACCAGACCAAGTGAGTACAAAAAGTAGCACAAAAAAAAAAAAAAAAAAAAAAGACACATCACAAAAAAAAAACTACACAATTTCAATGCAAGTGTGACAGTTTATAACTAAGCAGCATGAGTTTAAGCGATTGTTGAGTTTGCAAGCTCCTTTTATGTTCCGGAATCCTATGCTTCCACTACAGTGTCTGTGAGAGCATTCTCTGCTAAAACCAACTACACAGTCAGATTTAGGAACCCAAACAAGTTCTCGGGATCCAATCTTATGAAAAAGTAAAGGTGTGCTTGTGATGCCATTGCTGTCTCGACATTATCTTGAATTTGGGCGTCCCACACCCATGTTGTACTACTATAAACTTTGCAAGTGTGTGAGATGATGTCTCCTATGCAGCCACATAGAAAATAGATGACTCCAGAGAAAAAGTATTTCTTAAATGGTTAGGGTTAAAAAATGCCTTCCTAGCTCTGTTTTTGATTGAGTAATGTGTCATCTGCTTGCTTACATTTCCAAATTCATTGTGAACATTTCACGAAAAATCATTTTGAGTACTTTTTTAGCAATTTGTTTCCTTTTTTCTCATCTCAAAAAATCCCTCAAATTTTTCTCAATCTCTTTGAATTCTTAGCAATATCAACCTTAAGTGAGAGTTCTGTGAAGCTTAATGCATTGATGCTTCATCAACTAATCCAAATGACTTTTTTGCAACTCATCAAATTTCATCTAAAGAAGAGCCATTGTGATTATGAATCCATTATGTTGCTCATCGATACATTTGAGACAAAACATCATGCTCTTTTGAGATTTGAATCTTTCTATATATAGGGATTAGCATGAAGTCTTCTTAAGTTTTTTGTTATGATGCAGTGGATTTTATTCACCAAATTTTCAGAAATAAAATTTCTCATCAGATTAGGTTAGTTTACATACCCTTCATCCACTCTTGGATATTCTCCCATGAAACACAAGTTTGTAGTCTCTTCCTTAGGTTCATTAAGTCTCAGAGGATGTCAAGTACCAGATGTCTGCCCAAAAACCCCTTTGGATTTTCCTCTATGTCTTCCTTAAGACTTTACTTTCTCCTCACCTTTTCCTTTTCTTGCTCGAAATGATCTTGAAGTGATAGGCAATCGCCTCACATGTCCAGATTTCCTGCATTCAAAACAAATAACATAGAAGATCCCTTAACATTTTGTGTCCTTTACCTTTCCTCAACTTGATGATTGACTTTTGTTCTCCTTAGAAAGCTTTTGAAATTGCCCTTGTGGATGAAGGCAACTCATTGCTTTGCAGTACCTGGAATCTGGAATTCAGAATCCCGATGGCGCCTTCAGTGTGATTGTTTCTCTCTTTTTCTTCTCCACCTGCATCAAGATTTCTTTGATTCACCCTGCTCGTAAGCATATGAGTGAGCCAAGTAAGTTATCAATAGAATAGGTGTTCAAATCTTTGGATTCAGTAATTGGCAGTAATTTTTGCATCATTAAGACGAAGGCAAGCATCTCAAAATCTTGTTAACTTTCTTCATAATTTGAAAGCTTCTTCCTAGTGCATGCCAATGAAGTAACAATCTGAGTAAACCTGTGTACATGTCAGAAATCGATTCATGAGGTTTCATTACGAAAAAGTTCGTAGTCATGCAAGAGAATGGTTTAAACGGATTGCATAAATTCAATGGTACCTTCATAGGTGATGCATAATTTATCCAAAATCTCTTACCAGTTTTGCAAGTTTGAAACACGCATGTAATCCTCAGATTTCAAAGGCACAGAAAAAAAGTTTCAAACACTTTGCATTTAATTGAGCCAAATCTCGTTCATCGAAAGTCCATTCAGTAAAAGCAACTTTAGTTTAATACCATTAATTTCAGAGGAAGGTGGAGAATAACCTTCTTGAAATAAGCATCCATGATTGTGATAATCAGTAGATTGTAAAAACGTGACATGCTGGGTTTTCCAAAAATCAAAAGGTAGGGTTATCGAACAGGGGAGGTCGGGTAATGGAATACCCTTCCGTAGTGTTACGATTCCCAATGTTAGCCAGGATCAAATTAAAAGTTTTCAAAACTTAAATTTTGAATGCCACCGCTTGATACCACTTGAAAGTCTGTTCGGGATGTTAAGCCCTATGAACTTAGTCCAAGCTAACCAAGAGGGGGGGTGAATTGTATTTAAAAAAAAACTTTTAAGACAAAAGAAATAAAATCAACAAACCAAATCACACCACAAAAATTAATGCGGAATTTAAAAAGTGCGGAAGCAAAAATAGGAACACAAGATTTATTAGTGGTTCGTCGGCTCGACCTACGTCCACTCCTTGAGGCACCCTCCAAGTATTTCACTACAAAATGTGACTCTCCTTTAGCCCCCACGGCTAGGCGGAGAAGCCCTTACAAGAACCTCCTTTGCCACCCCGGCAAGGCAGGCAGAGAACCTACCTCCTTTTGCTTCCTCCTGAAGCTGACAGAGAACCACAACCAAAAGCAAACTCCTTACCTCTACCGACCCTTCCACGGACGAGAAACTCCAGACGAAAGACAAGCAGAGCATCCTTGAAGCAACCCTTGTGAATCCCCCTCACAAGTCCCCCTCACAAGATCCTCTCTCTCTCCCTCTCTTCTCTTTCTCTCCTCAAGGTCTTCTCAGGTCAAGGCAGCAGCAAAAGTCTTTAAAATGTTTGGACAAGAGCTCTTAAATAGAAGAGCTCTCAGAGCTCATTAATTGCAAAGTAGCCGACTTTTATCGTCTCGGCCATCTGGACATCGGCCTGGCCGATCAGTACAAATCAAAGAAGATCGGCAAGAGCATCGCCTGGAACATCGAGTAACAAGTCTAGACGATGAAATGTCTGAGCTTGATCATCCGGACGATCATACGATCGTCCTGGCGATTAGTTCAAATCAGATGCAAATCGCCTGAGCATCGCCCTGTTTATGACCTGGCCAATATTTATCGTCCGAAGCAACTCAAGGATTTGAATGTATCTCCTGGCCGATCCTACGATCATCCAGGACGATATGATCGTATCAATCATCCTTTATTACTCCTTGATTTCTCTTATCAATTAAGGCATAATTTGGTAATTTCGTCCAGGCCAGATATGGGGATCGTCCTGGCCAATAATTTAAAATATGTATACCTTAATTGTCTATGCAGCTCTTTTCTTATTTTGAGCTTATCGTCCTGGCCGATACACGTATCATCCAGGCCGATATGTTAATGTCGGCTGCCTTAATTAAGAATCCTTTACTTAGACTTTCTTTTTAAGCTGATCGTCCCGGACGATATAAAATACGGCCGGGCGATGTTGGGCAAAAAAAAAAATTCTAAGCCTCTCAAGTGTGTGGTGAAGGGTTACTTAGCATCAGCTCTCTTGACCATTACAAGTAGACTCAAAAGGTGAAAAATAAAAAATTACAGACTGACTCAACCCTAAACCTACGCAAACTTGAACTGTCTTCCTCTTGATCGTCCGATCTTCGATTCCTTGAAAAGTTAGAAGTAATAAGTAGTCCAAGAGAAATGGTGTTTGTCAATCATCAAAACACAAGTTATGAAAAATTAGATTTGCAACACAGATATTCTACCATTTTTTTGATTTCATCAATGTTAACACATTGTTCATATAATTCCCTAAATTCAATCACCTAGAAATTTTATTAAGTTCATACCTTAAAAAAAAATCTTTTTTTTATTCATTTTTATGTTTTTTTTTATCTTCTTCTAGTTGCTTTTACTTAATTTTAATATTTTTGTCTTTTTGTTTGATCATCCTCCAACATCCCTTTTTTCACTTTTCACATCATCTTCGATGATATTCATATCACCTGGTATGTGAAAGTGCTCAGATGGCATTGAAAGTTGTTAGGGATGTTAAACGCTATGAACTGGCCCAAGGCTAACAAACGAGAGAGGTGAATTGATAACTTTAAAACCAAGATAAAACTCAAACCAAAAATCACACACAAAGAAAACCAAATGCAGAAGCAAAAATTAAGAAAGAAACACACCGATTTATAGTGGTTCAGCCAAATCTTGACCTACGTCCACTCCTTGGAGGCACCCTCCAAGTATTCCACTAAAATAAGAGTGTCTCTTTAGCCCCCAATTAGGCGAAGAAGCCCTCACAAAATCACTTCCACCTTCCCGGTGTGCGGAGTCGTCGGGTTCCTATGCATTGACACCAAAGAGATCTTCTTCTTTGGTGAACTTTCCTCGAGATAAGCCTTGAATCTGACGGTATTCAGGAGCAAGCTTGCCGGAGCAACCGTGTGGATCTCCCTCAACACTCCCTTGAGTCCCCCCTCATAGGATCTTCTCCCTCTCTCAAACTCCACCCTTTCCTCACTCCCTTTCAAGCTTTTTCTTCAAGTTTCCCCCATAAGAACGAAGCTACAATGGCTGCTAAAGACACTTATCAAGTGCCTTGACAAAGCTTAAATATAAGTGCTAAAAAATAAGCTCATTAATGTAAGTTTCTAACATTATTGTCCAGGATGATAGTCATATCATCCTGTACGATTAGTACAATTTAAGCCCAATCAGCCAGGACAATTTGAGACGATCATAAAAAATTTATTCATGTCGTCCAGGATGATAAAATATCATCCTGGATGATCAATACAAATTATGGAATATCATCCTCGACATCGCCCTGAAAAATAGCTATCCGTTGGACAACCGTCCAGCATATCGGCCAGGATGATCTGACAATCGTCCAGGCCGATTTGATCGTGAAATTAAGTCATAATTGCTTTCCATAAATTTCAGAGAAATTTTGGAAAAAATTGACCTGGATCGTCCTGAACGATATTTTATAGTCCTAGACGATATCAAAAAATTGATTATTTCTAATTAGATCTGGCGGAAGATTCTTTCTGTATTGAGCCTATCATCCTGGCCGATACAAAATCGTTCAGGATGATGTGTTTTGCATAATGACGGCTTCTTTAATGAGGATGCCCTAATCAGGATTTCTGCTTTTGGATAGATCATTCGAGACGATATAAATATCATCTTAGACGATGTTACCAAAAACAGAAATCTTTAGGGAGCAACAGAAAATCTTCTAAGTTAAAAACATCAGGAGCTATACCAAATACAATAGACTCAAGAAAGAAAAAAATGTACAAACTGACTCAGACCTAGTCTACCAAATCTTGAGCTGATTTCAAATTGCAGTCTGTTCGAGTGAACCTGAAATGTCAAGTACATAAGGCAGTTATAGAGAAAAAAGAATGTTTGCTATCATCAAAATCATAAGCCATAGATCCACAGCAATCTTCCCCTTTTTTATGATGGCAAACATTTCAATTTGAATTTACAAAAAGAAATATTTTCTCCTAATCTCCCCCTCACTAGAATAAAACTTTAAAAAATAGGGGAGATAAAAATATTTTTGTTGTTTTAAAATTTTTTAAAAGAAAAAAAAATACAAATTCAATAGTACGTTCTCCCCCTTTGACATTATCAAAAAGAGAGGAGGCACAAACAAAAAACAAAACGAATAGAAGACAAAATTGTTCCCTGATCTAGTGAAAAAAAAATATTCTTAAAATGAGAAAGTACCTCTTGATTTTAATAAAAAACTTAGTAGAATTGGATTGACAATGCATAGCCAAGAATAGGTTAGAAATTCAGAATTTGATAATCAAAACTCAAGTTCTTTAAAAAGGCTCAAAAACTTTTTTAATTCAATATCTAAATCATGAAATAAATTAGAGATAGAAACAATCATTTTTCAAAAACTCCTTCCATAAAATATATATCTAATAGAAGATCAATGCATGAATTGTTGAATCAAGAATCAAGATTTTCAAACTCAAGTATCAGAAGTATCAAGGGTTTTCTTAAGCTTTTAAGAATTATAAGAATGGTAAACATTAAATTTATGGCCTCATTTTATGCCTCTTGACAATTGGTTGGCGCACTGCGCATCTTTTGATGTACTTTGTGTATTCTATTTTTTTTTCAATTTGGCATCTTTACGCATCTTTTATTTTTGGAATCATTGGCTAATTTTTTGAATAGGCTACCTTTCTAAAATCTTAAAAACCAAAAGTAAACATATACTATTGACAAAAATGAAATTCTTGATTAAGAAAATTATGATATAGATTCAGCACCTTGCAAAAGATTCCTATGCGATAAATAAAATATAGGGAGATAAAAAAAATTGTTTCAAAAAACCAATTTAAAAGTTGAAAAATATTTTGAATAAAAAGTAGAACAACCTATTTTAGGAAATAGAGATTGAGAGTCAAAAACATGAGTTTTCTTCCTTCGACTGTTTTAGAGAAGTCAAACACAACTTACCAAAGATTTTAAGAAAAAATATGAAGTATATTTTTTATTTTTAGAAAAGTGAATGTGTGTGTTGATCAGAGAAAAACTTTCATGAAAACAAAAATTTCAAAGAATAAACAAAATAAAAACACAAAAAAATTAAAAATATAAAAATAAAAACACAACTCAAAAACACAAAAGGCTTTTAACCATTATCTCTGTCTTGATCCGATGCTTCAGAAACTAGATATGCCCATGAGATTTTTTGCCTTTAATTATCTCCCCAGTTTAAATTTTGCTTCGCCTTGCCCTTTTCTTTCAGAGGAAGAATTCTTAAATTAGGGCACTAATTTTTCATATGTCCGGTCTTCCTACATCGAAAGCAAATAACGTTAAAAGGAATATGAACATACTTACCATTTTTACTTTTTTCCACTTTTGCTTATACTTTGGTGAGCTTTGTGATTTTCTTGACAAGTCATTGCATTCGTCACCAACTAAGCTATCTCTTTCTATATTTTCAGCTTTTAGAACAATCGTTTCACCTGCATACAAAAATATTTGACCCAAATCTTGCTCGTAGGCAATGAGTGAGCCAATCAAATTATCAATAGAATATTCATTCAAATCTTTTGATTCACAAATAGTAACTACTTTAGCATTAAACTTATCCAGTAGACAATGAAGAATTTTGTTAACTTTTTCAAAATTTGAAAATTCTTTTCCTAAGGCATGCAATGATGTTACAATTTAAATGAACCTGGTATACATGTCTAAAATCATTTCAAAAGGTTTCATAGAAAATAGTTCAAAATCATGCATTGACATATTCAGTTTGGATTGCTTGATTTCATTAGTGCATTCGTATATGGTGTGCAGTTTATCCCAAACTTCCTTACCAGTAGTGCACGCGGATACTAACATAAAATCTTCAGAATTTAAAAGCATAGAAAAAATAATTTAAAGATTTTGCATTCAATTGAGCATTTACTTGTTCTTCCATATTACATTGATTATAAGGAATATCAGTTTTAACTCGATTAATAATACATGATGGTGATGAATAACCAGTTAAAATCATATGCCACATGCAAAAATCAATCGATAGCAAGAAAATAGACATGCGAGTTTTCTAAAAATCAAATGACATATTTTCAAATAAAGGAGGTCTGGTGATTGAATAACCTTCCACAACATTATGATTAGCCATGGATCAAAAATTCAAAAGCTTTTAAAAACTTATTTTATGAATCCTGCTCTGATACTAATTAAATGTGCTTAGATGGCACTTGAAAGTTCGTTAGGGATGTAAAGCCCTTACGAACTGGCCCAAAGCTAATAAAGAGAGAGGTGAATTGGATAACTTTAAAAAAAAAGATAAAACTCAAACCAAAATCACCACAAAGAAAACAAATGCGGAAATTAAATGCGGAAGCAAATAATAAGAAAGACCACACCAGATTTATAGTGGTTCGGTCAAATCTTGACCTACGTCCACTCCTTGGAGGCACCCTCCAAGTATTGCACTAAAATAAGTGTCTCTTCGTTATCCCCCACAGTTAGGCAGAGAAGCCCTTACAAAATCACTTCCACCTTCCCCGGTGCGGCGGAGTCGCCAGGTCCTTTGACACCAAAGAGATCTTCTTCTTTGGTGAAATGCTATAAAATGAACTCATTAATGTAAGTTGCCGACATTATCATCCAGGATGATAGGCATACCATCCTGTATGATCAGTACAATTTAAGCCCAATCAGCCAGGACGATTTGAGTCAATCATAAGAAATTTATTCATGTCGTCCAGAATGATAATATATCATCCTGGACGATCAGTACAAATTATAGAATATCATCCTCGACATCGCCCTGAAAAATAGCTATATGATGACCAATCATCCAGCATATCGGCCAGGACGATCTGGCAATCGTCCAGGCCGATTTGATGATGAAATCAAGTCATAATTGCTTTCCTTAAATTTCAGAGAAATTTTGGAAATAATTGACCTGGATCATCCTGGACGATATTTTATAGTCCTGGACGATCCACCTAGATGATGTCCAAAAATATGTTATTTCTAATTAGATCTGGGGACAGATTCTTTCTGTATTGAGCCTATCTTCCTGGCCAATACAAAATCGTCCAGGACAATGTGTTTTGCATAATGACGGCTGGTTTAATGAGGATGCCCTAATTAGGATTTCTACTTTTGGACAGATCGTCCAAGACGATATAAATATCATCCCAGATGATTTTACCAAAAATAAAAATCTTTAGGGAGCAACAGAAAATCTTCTAAGTTATAAAACATCAGGAGCCACATTAAATACAATAGACTCAAGAAAGGAAAAAAAATTACGAACTCACTCAGACCTAGTCTACCCATTCTTGAGCTAATTCCAAATTACAGTTCGATCGTGTGAACCTGAAATGTCAGTACATAAGGAAGTTGTAGAGAAAAAATAATGTTTCCTATCATCAAAATCATAAGTCATAGATCCGTAATACGATGATCGGTTCAATTCTCTTAAAAAAAATCCATATGCTGAATGTTCTGACCATTTTGCTCTTCATCATCCTGGATGATTCATTATCGTCCTTAATGATCTGATTGATATCTGATTCAATCATCTGTGATCATCCTGGACTACCCTTTAGCATCCTAGGCGATGCTTTCTGTAATGGTAATCGTCCCGTACGATCCACTCTTCATCCAGGATGATACATATGGAGATCATTTAATAAGCCTTACATTCAGTTGGTATGATCCATTATTGGAGAATCATCCCAAACGATCCACCTGTTCGTCCTAGATGATACATGTGGTAGTGCATTTAAACGTTTTAAATTTGGCATGTACGATCCATTATTGATCATTATCGTAGACGATCCACCTTATCGTCTTGGTTGATTTGGTTTTTTAATGATCGTATGGATTATCGCCTAGGGATGATCACCTGTGTCTAATCATCCCAGACAATATCTGATCATCTCGGACAATATGACCATCTTTTTGACCAATCATCCATTCATAATTAGTGCATCAGATTGTCACGATCATCTTGGATGATTCTGCCGGTTCTATAAATTTAGAGCACTTGCAGCCTATTTTCTCACACAATTTCCCTCTTCCATCTTCATACTTCCTATTTTCTGGCTTTTTAGTGATCATGGCAGGTATAAAATGCTCTCGTCAGGTGTCGGGCAGTTCCTCGAGGGCCACTTTAGACTCTTGATTCTTAGAGGCAGATGATCAAGCCGCCTATAATTCTACAAAATGGCTGGCATGACTATTTCCTGGTCAATCAATCCAAATCATCTTTCCTATCCAGTACTCAACCTTTTATCTCATACCTCTTTATGTTTCATTCTAACTCTTGCAATCCCTTTCAACTCCGAGCTTTTGTTTGAATTTTTTACAAGCCTTAGAATAAATTCTGCATTCACTTCTCTTGCCTCGTATGTGAATTGACACCTCATCGAGTTCACATACCAAGACTGTGCAAAATTATTACAACTCTCTACCACAGGGGATAAGCTTCACACCCTCTTTTGTGATCCTGATTTTGACTGGGCTTCAGCCAATCACTTCCTTCGCAACATCAATGCCCACTTTCATGTTGGAGAGACTAGCTCTTCTCAAAGATGTTAGGACTGTCCAACATGTCCTTTGCACATCCATAATTTCAAAAGCTGGTAATCGTGTCCATATTACTCTTCTTTTACTCACCACCTTTTATATTTTAGCCCATCTAGAATTCAATGCAACCGACCTGATTTTTCACTACATCAAATAATTGACCATAATTCGCGATCCAGGACATATGAGAAAGCCAAATTTAGCCCTAGGACATATCATTGCTTATGTCCTAGAATCTAAATACAATCTCCAATAGCTTGCTCCTCCAAATTTCCATCCTACCTTCGACTCAAATAATTATTTCAATGTCCTTCTTAGTACTCGTCTCCACCCAGGGGATGAGGAACCTCAGGGGGCCGAAGAGGAGGAGGATCTCTCACCTATTCCTACACTTATTTCGCTTTGCTAGCACTCTCAGCTGGACTAGTTGGTGGAGCATTTTGACCAGTGGGAGTCTCATTTTGACACTTAAATTGCTACACAGGAGCAAAAATATACTGAGGATATAGCCCATTAGAACCAACATCGAGTAGAGGACGTAGCTCATTTTGACACCTTCAAATCACACCAACAGCAGCAACACGACCAGGACATAGCCTCGTTTGGAGCACAGTTCACCTAGTTGTCTAGCTACTTTCAGCAGCCACCTCCACCACCTCCTCCTTAAGTTGATCAGGGGCCATTATTTTACTAGTGTTTTTATGCTATTCTTTTTCATTATAGTTTGTTTCTTTTCTGTCATTTAGTTTCTACTTTGTTTATGTTTTACTTTCCTCCTCCTTTTTGTGATGCCAAAAGGGGGAGTAGTCTGTAGTCTGCTATACTGCTTGCTTTGTACTTTGATTCCATTATTTGTTGATGTGTTTTCTCACTGCTTAGATTTTCTTGTGTGTTTTCCATCATAAAAAAGGGGGGATTATTGCATATCTAATTTTTAGAAATAGAATTTTTATGATTGCAAACACTTCTGTTTTACTATGACTAGCTTGCCAACTAATATTTTAGGTCCACAGGATCAAGAATGCAATTTGAACTGTACTAGGTCTGAGTCAATTTGTAAACCTTTTTCTTTGTTGAGTCAATTGTAATATTTGTGGTGCCTGATGCTAAGTAATCCTGCACACACACACTTGAGTGATTTTTTCTGTCTGAATTAGAGTTCTCTGATTTTGCTCACATCATTCGGGATGATCCAAAAATCATTATGAACGATCGGTTAAAAATAAAAACCCTAATTAGAGAATCCTGGTTAAGGCAGCCGTCATTAAGCATATCGTCCTGGATAATTTTTTTATCGCCTTGGATGACATGCTCAAATAAAAAAGAATCAGCTGCCAGATCAATTTAGGAGCTTTGTTTATTAATTATCTTCCAGGACATCGGCCTGGATGATGCAGCACAATTATACCTAAATTGATATGGAGATTAAAGAAAATAATTAAGGTGGATTGATACGATTTTATCATTCTGGATGATTGCAGGATCGGCCAGGATGATCAGTTCAAAAAATCTTGATTTCTCCTTGATGACCAACGCCTGTTCAGAGCGATGTTCTGGATGATTTGGGTTGATTTTGAACTAATCATCCAGGACAATCAAGAGATCAGCCTAGATGATCATGTCATTTTATTTTTGTCCAGAATCCCATTAAAAGCGATGGTCTGGACGATATTCCTCAATTTGTATAATATAATATCATCCTGGATGATATGAACAAAAATCATTTAATCATCCTAAGTCATTCGGGCTAAATGAGCTTAATTTGTACTGATCATACAGGATGATAGGAATTTCATCCAAGATGATTAAGTGGGTTCTTGAAAATCTATTTAAAGGATCATGTTTTTAAAGACCAAGGATCTTTTACTGCTGTCCTGACTTCGGAGAGCCTAGAGGAGAGGGAGACAGAGGGAGAGGAGGGAGGAACTTGTGAGGGGGAGCTTGTGAGGGTTTTCACATGGGTTTCTTTAAGCAAGGTTCTTACGCATCTTCTCTGATCGTCGTTCTTTGCTCATGGAGGTTCAAGGGAGGTCTTCTTCAGTAATTAATCAAGGTTCTCTGCCTACTTTAGGAGGAAGCAAAAGAAGTTAAGTTCTCTGGCCGCTTCAGGAGGAAGCAAAAGGAGTCAGTTCTCTGCCGCATCGGGGTTAGTGAAAAGGAGTTTTTGTAAGGGCTTCTCCGCCTAGCTGTAGGGGCTAAAGGAGAGACACTAAGTTAGTGCAATACTCAGAGGGTGCATCCGAGGTGTGGACGTAGGTCAAGGTTTTACTGAACCACTATAAATTTGGTGTGTTCTTTTTTTATTTTTACTCATGCATTTAATTTCCACACTCGTTATTTTTGTGGTGGATTGTGGTTTGATTTAAGATTCATTATTTGTTTGAAAAGTTTTTAAAATATCAATTCACCCCCCTCTTGGTTAGCCTCGGGACTAGATCATAAGGGCTTAATATCCCTAACAAACTTTCAATCGGGAGGGTGTTAAGGCTAAGTATCTAAAATGTTGAAAGTATGGGACATATGATTATCGAGTGGTAACTCCACAATATATGCAATGTCATTGATTTTAGAAATGATCATAACAGGGCCAATCATTCGGCAATTAAAATTTGTGTTTGTGCCACATGGGAAAATGTTCATGATGCATTCAAACCATGACGAGATCATCTTCATGAAATAGTTTCTATGTTCGGTGAATGTTTTCATCTGTCTTATATGATTGTTTGACCTTGATGAGTTGTTGGAAAAGTTCTTGTAGCATTTGAGAGCAATTATTAGTGAAAGTTGAAGTAGTCTCAGATTTGTACTTCGCTCACACAACAACATCCAATGCAATATTAGGTAGTTTAGTCTAGACAACGCTGAAAGGAAACTTACTTGTGAAATAGTTTACAATATAGTTATAAGTGAATTCAATAGATCTTAACATCTCTTCCCACTACTTTGGATAGTCATAAACTAAACATCGAAGCATGTTTCCAGATGTACGATTGATAACTTCAATTTTTATCATCGAACTGAGGATTATACATTGAACAAAGGCACAAATTGGTACCCTACCGTATACATAATTCATGCTAAAAATGGTTTATGAATTTGACATCCCTGTCAGAGGTGAGTCTCTGAGGTACCCCATATAGCAGAATGACTTGATAAAAAAAAAGGCAATGTGAAGTACATTTGATGTTTTCTTACATGATAGGAAGTGTTCCATTCGATCGATGACAACCATGCTCGAGTCGTCAACTCATTTTTTTCGGGTAGACCAAGAACGAAGTCTAAACTATGGTCTTCCCAAATGGAGCAAGGAATTAGCAATGGAAAATAAATACCTATGTTTTGAGAACCCCCCTTGTAACCTTGGCAGACATAACAACGGTCAACAAAGAAATATACATTAAGATGGAGGCAGGGCCAATAAAAATGAGACTGTTAAAAATCTATTTATTTCTCTTGGCTGGTAGAGCTACGAGTTCTCCATAATGGGCCTCACGGACTAGATATTATCGCCAAGATGACAAAGGAATACAAAGTAAGTTGTATAAAAAAAGATAGCCATATTGAATAGTGAAACAAACAAAATTTCCCTGAAGCTAGTAGTGATTCTAGATTTCTACAAAGTTAGGATTAATTGAATAAAGCTCCTTAAGATAAGTCAAACCTTAAAATTTGGCTTGTAGTTGAGTTAGAAGAATCATCTTTCTTCTAAGAGCATCAGCAATGGTATTGTGCTGGTCGGATTGGTGTTTCAGAACAAAGAAAACTTTTGGAGGATGGTGACCCATCATGAATGTATGTGGTTAACATGTTTTTGAATATTAATGAATTGAAGTTCTCTATTATCAGTACAAATGATGAACTCCTGATGCAGTAAATGATGTTCCCACTATTTAAGAGCACAAAAAATTGAGTACAATTCTTATTCATAGGCTGACCACCATTGGCAGGATGAGAAAAGCTTTTCACTAAAATATACAACTGGCCTCCCTTCTTAGGATAACATATGTCTAATGCCTATTTAAGAAGTGTCAATTTTAATAGTGAAAAGTTTATTAAAATTTGGAATGTATAGAATAAGGGTAGATGTCAAAGCCTTCTTAATAAACTCAAAACTTTTTTGAGGACGATCACCCTAGTGAAAGGTTTTAGATTTTAAGCAATCTATAATATGACACATAAGAATACTAAATCCCTTAATGATCTTGCGATAAAAATTTAGTAATTCATGAAAGCTACGAACTTCAAAGAAGGAATTTAGGCTGGGTATATTGAGGATGGTTGCAATTTTATCCAGATCTATATGGATGCCTTCCTTGGATACCAAAAAATTGAGGAATTGAACATGGGAGGTAGCAAAATCACATTTTTGTGAGGTTGAGAAATAGTTGATGCTCCCGTAATAATTTAAAGAGCTATTTGAGATTGTCTCTTTATTGCGTCAAAGTGTCACCGTAAATTAAAAATCAACAAAGTATGAGATGCATAATTTTCCCTAAACCAATTTTATTATATCTTGCATCATTCTCATAATGCTGGAAGGCACGTTGTATAAACCAAATAGCAAGACTCTCCACTCATAGAGTCTGAATGGAGTTTTCAAAGCTATTTTCCATTTGTCACCAAGAAAAAATCATATTTGGTGGTAGCCGCTGCATTGATCAAGCATGGAGAACACTGATGATCCAACAAGTTTATCTATAAGTTTGACAATCCAGGGAATGGGAAAATGGCATTAGATGGTGATTCTTTTTATAGCTCTACTACCCACACATAGATGTCATTCTAAATTCTTCTTAGGTACAAGAAAGATAAGGATACCACATGTGCTAATACTTATTTGGAGGAGCTATTTGTTCTATGGGTCTTCAATTATTGATTGGAGAATCTATTATTCTTTGGGATTGAGTAGGTTGTTAGGTTGGTTTGGCAATATAGTATTACGAAGCAAATCAATTTGATATTGAATATTTCATAAAGATGAGAGCATGACAGGGAGCTCTTGAGGAGAGATGGAGCTGAACTCTTCCAATAGAGTACAAATTTCATTAGGAATGTGTTCTTGTCATGAACTAGTTGAATCAGTGACCACCAATGCCCATATTAGATGTGATTCCTCAAATTAAGTAATAACTTTGGTTCGGATACAATCTGTATCACCGCCTAGCCAGTGTGCTAGGCGAAGGTAATATGTGGTAATAACCCTAATTTTGACTTTGTCAAATTTTTTTAGTCATTATTACTCTAAATCATAAACCATCATAGCCACAGTTTTGTTATTGTAGTATTTTACTTGCATGATTTTTTTCATAATTTATGTACACAGATGAAAATCCTTAAGGAATTGACACCTGTCAGTACAAGTGAGAATTTCGAGACCGTTAGGTGCCCGTTTTGCAAATAATTTCATTAATATGTTTTAAATAAAATGATTTATTTATGCATATTTTTTTATAATTTTTGAATTCCTAAAACAATTTATCTGAATTTTATATTAAAGAATTAATTAAATTAAATATTATATTAATATATCTAAAAGTAGTATAAGATTTTTATTTAAATCGATTTTCACCTCTTTAATTCAGCAATAGAGAAATGGCTTGAGTTCTTAAGAGAGGAAAGACAAAAGAGGAAACCTAGATTTCAATGTCATAGTACAATTTTTGTCAATTGGGCTAATTGAGATATTTGCTTGTCTTGCTATATGGAACCTTTATCTTATTTTATATTTCAAAGATTTTATATTTTTCATTATTTTCTGATCAAATTTGAGTTTCTGTGACCAAAAATTGTGAATAACTTTCTATTGACAAAACTTTCACCGCATAACTTTTTGTATGTTATAGAGATAGAGATTATGAACATTTTGAGTATTTATTTAAGATTTTTTACTAAGTGATTTTGATAATATAGTAATTTTATATACTCCAAATTTTATTTTGATGTCTAAAAATAGTGATTTAATTCAACTAAAACTTCGGATTTAGTTTACTATGCTGATGGGCAAAGA
This sequence comes from Dendrobium catenatum, assembly GCF_001605985.2. Lineage (NCBI taxonomy): Eukaryota > Viridiplantae > Streptophyta > Magnoliopsida > Asparagales > Orchidaceae > Dendrobium > Dendrobium catenatum. The sequence continues at coordinate 5,441,310 of NW_021319178.1, forward strand.
GAGATGACTCCATTTACTGAGTCAATAATTTATTAATATTAATACTAAACACCTTGATAGCGAGGATGTCTTACTTGTTTAGTGTGACTACTGAAATGTATGTTCTTGAGACGTTTTTCATATTATTGTATGGATGTATTGTCACTGCATGAATTTACTGTTATTACATTATTCTACTACTCCTGCCACTAAATTTTTATTGTTACTGATTTATATATTGTTCTGATATAAAGCATATGATATACTGAGCATGTGATATAGAATGCCTGTATAGCATGTGTACATTAGGTAGCTCTAGTGATTATTGCTTATTAAAAGATAAGAATAATTCTTTGAAATTATATTCTTAGGAAGCACATTTATTCTCATGGAGCTCTGGTAATAACCTTAGGCGCTTGCCTTTCCACTCTAGGGAATAAACATTAGCTCGACCGTAAAAGGTAACATCAGCATTTGAACTGCCATAGCCATCCTAAAATTAGATGGCACGTGTCCATATCTAATACGTCACCTAACACATCACACACATATTACAGTCTAATTGAGAAGGGGAACCTGGCACATTTCTATTTCCTAAATGTCCGTGCCCCTTTGAACCCAACTAATCTTGTATTGTTATGGATTTCTTGTTGTTTTGAGCTGAAGGGCTTGTACTAAAGATAGGGAAATGATGTTTTTAGTGCAGCCACTATCAATCAAGAGTTCGCAAACCTTGCCATTGGGTAAAATAGGGTAAAGTGTCATGAAGAGTCTATATTTATTCTTTCATTTATTTCACTTTTCTTCAGTAAAATCATTTATTTGATAGATGCTAAACTTGGGAATGTACACACGGACACTCAAGGGTGTGAGATAGTGACAAAATTAGAAGTTTAATTTTCTAAACTAATTATACTACACAATACGTATAGTACTATATGATTAGTTAATCAAAAAATCATTAGAAAAGCTAATTATGATAATTAAAGTCATTTGAACTAATCATATTAGATGATACATATCGTACGTGATGATTAGTTGAAATCAAGATCTCAGCTGCCAATCACCATTTAGGCAATATTTTTGAAGTTTAAAATTTAAACTAATCGTAGCATACAATAGGTATTGTATAGTATGATATTATTAAATCTTGTCTAAATTAATCTTATAATTAAGGAATGATTTTGGATTAATAGATCTAGTCAGATCATACTGGATGTTTGGAGCCAATCATACTAAATGACCCGATCTCTACATGGAGAATACTTATTCGTTAGCCATCGTACGTGATAATGATTCAAGTTATTTAAAATAATCATAGTGGATAATGCCTTATATCATACTAGATGATCTGCCCAATCAGTTGAACTGATTATATAATGTCTTACACTTCATAAAATATTTACAGGGTTATTTAAACTATTTATATAGTATGATATTAGATTGTACTATATGATTAGTGTCGATAAAATTAAATTTTAGGGCTTTTTATGAAGCCTTGTATTTAATCACTTTTAATAGAGAGCTTGGAGAAGGGATCTAGGAAAGCTTTGGGAACAAGAAAGAGAAAGCTTGCATGTCAGGGAGAACTAGTGTGAGTTGTTCACATGATTGCTATGAGCAAGTGTCTTTTTCTATTTCCTCCATGTGTATGCCTAGGTTTCTTGTGTGGCTCTATGAAGAAGTTCTTTAGCTTAAAGAAAATTGAGTTTTTCTACCTTCACCAGGAGGATAAAAAAAGAGGTTCAGGCTGTCTGCCTTCACCAGGAAGGTGAAAAAGGAGGTTCAAGTTCTCTATCTTCACAAGGTGGTTTAAAAAGGAGGATCAAGTTCTTTTCCTTCACTAGGAGGGTGACAAATGAGGTTCAAGTTCTATATCAACAATAGGAGGGTGGGAAAAGAAGTCAAGGTTATTTACCATCACTAGGAGGGTGAGAAAGAAGGTCAAGGTTCTTTGTCGTCACTAAGAGGGTGAGAAAGGAGGTCAAGTTTCTCTACCGCACCAGGTTCGTGAAAAGATTATGAGGGCTTCTTAGCCTATCCATGATAGCTAAAGGTGAGATACTATAGTTTAGTGCAATACTTTAAGAGGAATCTAGGGAGTGGATGTAGGTTATTATTTGACATAACCACTATAAAATTTATGGTATATTCTTTCAAGTTTTTATTTTACTATAATTTGCTTTTCTGGATTTTTTATTTGCTAGAGATTGCATGATAAAAGTTATATGGTAAATGATATATTGATTTTATATATCAATTATAATCATAATTAAATCTCATTTCAAAATTTTGCTTTTGTATTTGGTGATAAGTGTTGTTATTTTTAAGTTGTTAAAATCCCAACATTAAATATGATTTTGTATTTTCTAGTATGAATTTTAAAACTACCAATTCACCCCCCCCCCCCTCTTATGTACCTAGGGATAATTCACTTAGGCTTAACATCCTATATTAAACTTCAATTGGTATTAGAGAGGTTCTCATAATATTATTTTAGGATGCCTAGAGATCTCGACCATTCATAATGATTATGGAGAGTTTAAAAATTACAAGTTTGAAATCTTTTATCAGGAGATAGGAGCATAAAATAGTTTTTTAGCTCCTAAAACCCCTCAGCAAAATGGGTTGCTAAAATAAAAATAGGACATTCGTAAAAACTGCTAGAGTCATGCTAGATGAGTATTCACTTCCTAAATATTTATTCCTAACTATTTCTAGATAGAAGTAGTGAATACTACTTGCTATGTACTCAAAAGGTTTAATATCAGATCCAACCTCAATAAGGCAACCTATGAGTTACTCAAAGGAATGATGCCCAATCACTCACACATTTATATTTTTGGATGTTTGGTGTTTATTTTAAAGAATGACAAATATCCATTAGGAAAACTCGACCCTAAATCTGATGGAGTTTTCCTTAGATATTTAACTATAGGTAAATTCCTTAGAATTTTCAATAATAGGACATTAGTTGTAAAGGATACCACCAAAATAGTTTTTGATGAACCTGATAGATTAGTTGAGCATATGTTAGAAGAAGGAGAAATGGTTGAGGTCACCCAAAGAGTAGAATCTATAAACCTAGAAAATAGAGTAGAGCCTCAGGACCCATTATCTAGAGAATGGAGATATTCATCTAGTTATCCAAAGGAGTTCTTCTTAGAAGATCCATCACTAGGAGTAAGAATTGAGCAATGGAGTTAGAAAAGAAGTTAATCACTCTAATTTCATTTCAATGGTAGAAAATTGAGGTTGATCAAAGGTGGAGATTGATTTGAAGTTGGAGTGATCCTAAGATCTAGAAGAATTCTAAGATCTAGGATTTAAGGGAATCCTAGGTTCTAGAATAGGCTCTAAGGTCTTGGATCTAGAAGGATCCTAGGGTCTAGAGTGGATCCTAGGGTCTTGGATTAAATCTGGATTCTGGAAGGGTCTTAGTGACCTCATACAAAAATGAGGTCAACAATCAAGCATTATTTGATGTATTATGGATCCTAGCCATGCAAGAAGAATTAGATTAATTTGTTAGGAATAATGTTTGAGAGTTGGTTAGCAGACCTAAAGACCATAATGTTGTAGAGACTAAGTGGGGTTTTAAGAATAAAATGAATGAATCTAGCATTGTGATAAAAATATGGCTAAAATAGTGGCAAAGGGGTACAATCAGGTTAAAAGAATTGATTTTGAAGAAACCTTTACCTCTGTAGCTAGACTATAATCCATTTGAGTGTTATTAGCCTTTGCCTACTTTAGAGGATTTAAGTTGTATCAAATGAATATAAAGAGTGTCTTCCTAAATGGGGTGATAAAAGTAGATGTGTATATTAAACAACCCCAAAGTCTTGTGAATTCTCAATTTCCCTATCATTCATTTAAATTGAAAAATGCATTATATGAATTGAAGCAAGTAGTTAGAGCTTGGTATGAAAGGTTGAGCACATTTTTTCTAGATAGAGAGTTTGTTAAGGTGATTATTATTGAAGTGTATTTGGCATCCAACCATTAGCTCGTAAGCGACCATTGGCATTTCTTCTGGCTTTCTTAGAAAGCATAACACTTGCATCAGGAATTTCAGCATTGCACTCTTTAGGCACTTCATCCTAGATCATGTTTTGACTGGTAGTATTCACGTAAACAAATTATATCTTAGTATCAGGAACTTTCTTTTGAATTACTGGAGCAATAACAGGTGACATGGAGAGTCTTGAAAATACAGAGTTCCTTTTGGGAGACTTCTCATCAATAGCTTCAATAGAAGTCTTCTTAACGATACCTTTGACATTAGGTACACTAATTCTCAGGATTGAACTATTGAAACTGCATGACTTTAGAAATAGTTATAAATTAAATGGATGCTGAAATATAGACTGTGTTTAGAACTTCTTGAGGGAACTGTACTCTGGCTCCCTCACCTAGGTTCACAATCATGAAGGCCTTCACATACATCATTTTATCAACCTGCAAATAAAACAGGCAGGGATTAGAGTCAACCTGAATTCTGCTGTAAAAAAAACACAAGTTTTTGATGAATAAACATCTATATTTAATTTTAGATTTTTGATAATTGAGACTAAAAATTCTCTTTTCATCCAAAGATGGATAGAAAAGTAATCCCCAATGGAGTCGCCAAAAATCTGTTCGCTTCAGAAAAATGACATGAATGCATGAATTGTGCTTTGCAGCCGTAGAATTCCATTTCTCTTAAGTTAGATTGTAATTAACTAGATTTCCCCATAGGGTAGTGTCAGTGTTTAAAGACATGGGTTTTTTACATCCCATGAGCGCAAGCACTCATAGTTAATTACCCCTCTTAACACGTAAGAGAGAGCTCTCTATTAAGGATGAAATAATTTTTAGGTAATATTAGTCTCAATAGTGAAGAATATGGAGGTAAACCCGATCAAGATCCCATGATTCTGTTGTCCCGGGTATAACATATATTTTAGTTTACCAACACTAACAATCATTGACCGTAGTGTCCAGGAATCTGATTAACAACCATGGGTTGCCTCCTCTCAGGGATCCCAAGCAGGCTGAAATGGTTAGATGTGGGTTTTAATTTTATTGGGTGTTTTGAGGTTTATATCTATTAGAATACCTAAAAATTTATTTAGTTTGGGATTTATGACATCATTTAGAAGTAACCTAGGAGTTTGAATTAGAGTGGATCTTATAGCTTCTTTAGGAAGTAGCCTAGATGTTTGTATTTAGATTTAGGTTAGGACTTATGACTTTCGTAGAAAGTAGCTCAGGGATTTAAATTTAGGTTGGGACTTATGGCTTTTGTAAAACGTTGCCCACTTCATTAATTTGGAATGGGGTCTGCTCTATTTATGAGCTACCCGAAGATGGGTCTTATAACCTAACTCTACAGTAAGACTGCCCAGGAATTTTAATTATTTGGGTAGGTCTGATGTTTTTCCTTGGAAAGTTACCTTAAAAGCGAGTCTTACAATTTAATTTTTTAGACTAAGATGCCCATGAAATTTATGTGTTTTGTAAAAGATCTTACGATAGAAATTCCACATGCTTTTTACATACGATTAATATCATAATTATTGTATTTCAAAGCATTATTTAAATATGAAATTCTCTTTTGAGGATTTTTCCTTGATTTTTCAACAAGAGTTGTTCGTGTGAATAGATTTATGTAGGGACTTATGGCTTTCATTAGAAAATGTTCCAGTTAGTGGGACTCACGACCGCTACCAGAGGTATCTTGCATATTTTAATTGGATATTTCTTAGTGCTTCCTTTGAAGTTCCCTAATAATGGGTCTTACAACCTAGCCAAGTAAGCTCAGAGGTCGGACTTACGACTTCTATTAGAAGTGATCGGTGTTTTAATATGGGGTTAAAGGTTAGGTCAATTTTACCTAAAATTTTTCCCTAAGGTCTTACTTACGTCTTTCCTTTGAAAGTTGCCAGGTAGTCTTACAACCAAGTTCTTATAAGAAAGGCTGCCCACGGATTTTATTTAGATTTGATTATATGTTTGTTGAGTTCACAACAGTTGTTTGAAACTTAGTGTTTTATTACAGTACTTTGCTACACTAGTATTTTTACTATAGTACTTTTATTTTTACTATTTGGTAGCTTCTTTTCAGTACATGTGTACTAGTAGCATTTTACCAGTAGCATTTTCTATTTTATCATTTATTTGAATATTGAATTATTCCAATGTTTAATGAACTTCACTCTTTTGTTTGCAGGGATCTCGGAAAGGAGAGTTGGAGCCTTGTTGTGGAGAGCTTGCTAAGTGTGTCAAAGTTGATAGTTGAGTTGTTGAAAAGTTTGGGAGATTCAATTTAAATTGTTGTTGGAGAGTTTGAGAGTTTAAGTTTGAACTGTTGTTGGAGAGTTTTAGAGTTACTTGTTTGGGAGGACATTAGAGAGCAATATGTACAGGTGTTTGTTGTGTTGTATAGTACAGTATTTGGTGAGTTTTTTTATACTTGTTTGAGTTGTGAGCAGTCTGTACATAGCTTGTAGAGTTGGAGAGTTATTATTTGGAGAGTAGAGTGTCATTTAAGTATATTAATTAGTGAAAAAAAAAACATTTTTTATTGCATTTTATTTTATGTTCGCTTAGTTAATTTTTTAATTAATTAACTAATTAATCAAATAAAATTTCAAATTTCTTAAATTTTAAAACTTTCGAATTTGAGATGCCCTCATATTTTAACAACTCCTAAATTTTAAAAGTTTTTGTATTTTAAATAGCTCATGGATTTGAAATGGTCTTAATTTTAAAATGCTCTCGAATTTAAAATTTTTTATATTTTTGATAGCTCCTGAATTTTATATAATTAATTAATCAATTAATTTTAAATATTTTTTAATTGATTAATTAAAGATTCAAATTTAATTGCTCTATTTTTAATATAACATATATAACATATTATGATATAATATATAACATTATATTATCATATTATAATATATATTATATACAATATAATAAAGAGATAATGGGAGGCCAATTGGGTTATCGAGCTATCAATAATAAAACAATAAAATATTATCACCACATTCCTAGATTAGATGACATGTTGTATGGATTGCATAGTTTATGTGTTTTTACAAAATTAATCTTATAAATGGATATCATTACATTAGGATGAAAAAAGGTGATGAACGGAAAATAGTTTTAAAAACTAAATATGGTTTGTATGAGTGGTTAATGATGCCTTTTTGGTTTAACTAATGCTCCAAGCATATTCATGAGTTTGTTGAATCAAATTTTACATGCATTTATTGGAAGATTTGTAGTTGTGCATTTTGATGATATTCTAATTTATAGTAAAAACTTGGAAGAACACGAAATGCATTTTAGATTAATTTTAAAAACTCTAAGGAAATCAAGATTGTTTGCTAACCTCAACAAGTGAACCTTCTGCACAGATAAGCTTGTGTTTCTTGATTTTTTTATAGTCAGAGAGGAATTGAGGTGGATGATGAAAACATCAAGGAATTCCAAGATTGGCCAATGCATACAACAATCAACTAAGTGAGGAGTTTCCATGGCCTAACTTGCTTCTATAGATAGTTTGTGCATGATTTTAGTTGTTTAGCCTCTCCTATCGCTGAAGTCATCAATAAAAAATATCCTGTTTAAGTGGGTGAAAGAACAAGAAAAGGCATTCACTGAAGTCATCAAGAGAGATTGTGAGAGAGAGTAAGGGAGATAAAGAGAAAGGGATAGAACATGCAAGGAGAAGAGAGGGCTAGAAAGAGATGGACATATAGTGAGAAGGGGAGAGGGAGGGAGGGAGAGAGAGAGAGAGAGAGAAAGATATTGAGAGTTATAAGAGGATGAGAGAAAATAGTGAATGAGGACTTTAGAGAGAGATGTAGCAAAAGAGCAAGAGAGATAGAGAAAAAGAGCAAGAGAGATAGAGCGTAAGAGAAAGAGAGATGGTAAGAAAGAGGGACAAAAGAGATTTTCAAGAGTGTGAGGTAGAGAGTGGGGGGCAAGAATGAGAGAGATGGTGAGAAAGAAAGAGAAGGAGAGGGAGAGTGGTCCGGTGCAAAAGGGGAAGTGAGATTGAGGGAGAGAGAAGAGGGTGAGCGGGAGAGAAAGAGAGTAGAGGTAGATAGAACGAGAAAGTGAGAGAGGGGGGAGATAGAGGAAGAGAGTGTAATAGAAAGGAAGAGAAAGAGGAGGAGCGAGAGTGATGAAATAAAAGAAGAATGTGAGAGTGGGTGAGGGAAAGAGTGAGATAGAGAAAGAAGTAAGATAGAGGGTGATAGAGTGAGTGTATGATAGAGATAACACTTCATAGAGATAGTGAGAGAGAGAGAGAGAGGGAGATTATGAGATAGGGTGTTATTAAGAGAGAGAATTAAGAAAAAGGGAGAGGTAGATAAAGGGAGAGAGAGAGAGTGCGAGAGTGAGATTGAGAGAGACTAGAGATAGAGGGAGAGAGGGAGGGAAAAATGGAGAGATGGTTTGAGAGAGGGGGAGTGTGTGTGAGAGAGGATAAGGGAGATTGATAGAGGGAGGGAGATTGAGAGTAAGGAAGGAAGAGCGAGAGAGTAAAAGGGATCAAGAGAGAGATATAGATAGTGAGAAGAGAGAGGGAGGAAGTATAATATTTATTTAATGGAAGAAAATTAGAGCGAAAAAAAGAGAGCATGTAAGAGAGATAAAGAAAGACTAGAGAGGGAGGGAGAGTGAGAGAGAGACAGGAAAATGGAGAGATATTTTGAGATTGTGTGAGAGAGGGAGAGAGTGTGTATGAGAGAGAAATGAACATAAATATAGGGAGGGGAATAGAGAGTAAGGGAGGGAGAGAAAGAGAGTGAGAAAGAGAGCGAGAAGGAGAGAGATGGATGAGAGATAGTGCAAAAAATGTGATAAGGAGATAGGGAAAGAGATCAAGGGAGAGGTTGAGAGTGCAATACAAAAAGAGAGAGGGTGAGGGAAGGGATTTAAGTGAGGGAGTAAGAGTTGTAATTATGGAGAGGCAGAAATAGAGAGAGTGTGTGTGGCATAGAGAGATGGAGATAGAGAGGAGGGATAAAGAGAGTGTGCATGAGAAAGAGGGAGATTGAGAAAATTAGTGATATACTAAGAAAGGGAGTGAAACATCTTTTTGATGGAAGTGATAGAGATAGTGGGAGTGATAGAGGAAGAGATATGTGAGTGTGAGTGATAGAGAGAGGGGGAAGAAGGAGAAAGAGCGATAGAAAGAGAGTGACAAAGAGAGGAAGGAGACAAAGATGGATAAAGAGAGAGCAGAGAGAGTGAGATATGACGAAGGGGGAGGGAGAGAGAGAGAGAGAGAGTGAAATGGAGAGGGTTAGTGAGTGTGTGAAAGAGAAAGGGAAAGAAAGAGAGGGTGGGAGAGAAAGTGTGAGAGTAAATGAGAGAGAGAGAGAGGTAGAGGGTGAGAGAGCGAGACAAATAGATATTTATTCTTAGAGGCAGAGGGTGAGATAGGGTGAGAGATGGAGAAAGAGGATAGGGAGAGAGGAGTGATAGAGAGAAAGAGTAAATGAGAGGGAGAAGTGAGAGAGAGAGAGAGAGTAAGAGAGAGAGGATAAGAGAGGGAGGGATGAGAGAGAGATAGAGCAAGAGCGTAAGAGGGTATGAGTGAGAGAGAGAAATAAGATAGAGGGAGAGATAATTTTTTTATAGAGAGTGCGAGAGAGAGTGAGGCAGATAAAGAGAAAAGGAGAGGGAAAGAGCAGACTAGATAGATAAAATGGGAGAGTTTAATTTAGGGAAAGAGTGGACTAGAGAGATAAACTTTGAGTAAGAGGGAGAGAGAAGGGGGGAGAGAGGGAGAGAAAGATCTTGCGAAAGTGAGAAGATGGTGAGAGTGTTATATATTGTGTGAGGAGAGAGAGAAATAGAGGGAGAGGGAGTAATGAAGAAAAAGCATGAGCGAGAGGGTAAGAAAGTGGGAGAGAGAGCAATTTAAAGAGTGTGAAGTAGAGAGAGGGGGAGATAGAGAGGGAAAAAAAATAGGATATAGAATGAGGGACAAGGTTAAAGAGTAAGACAAGGAGAAATGAAAAGTGAGAGAGAGAGAGAGAGCAAATAGAGAGAGGGAGAGAGAGCAAAAAATAGAGTGAGAGGGGGAGAGAAAGAGAATGTGATAGGAGAGAGAGAGAGATGAAGATAGATATTAAAGAGAGAGGGAGAGAGAATAATAGAAAGAGATGAAAAGAGGAGAGAAAGAGTGAGAATGACAGAGGAGATAGGAGAGAATTAGAGAGGGAGATGGAGAGATTTAAATAGAAAGTGAAGCAAGAGAAAGGGTGATTGAGGTAGAGTTAGAGGGTGATCAAAACAATGAGGGAGGGGAGGGAGGGGGAGAGAGAGAGAGAGAGAGAGAGAGAGAGAGAGAGAGAGAGAGAGAGAGGGAAGATGGAGAAAGGGAGAGATAGAGATAGATTATAGGATAGAAGGAGATAGATTGAGAGGGAGGGAGAGATAATAGGATAGAGAGAGAAAGAGATAGAGAGTGGGAGATAGATAGAGAGTAGGAATATGATACTAAGAGACAAGGAGAGAGTGAGAGATAGTGAAAGATAAAGAGAGTGTGTGGAAGAATTATACATTTTGAGAGAGGGGGGAAGAATGAGAGAGTGTGTGTGAGAGAGAACAGTCAAGAGAGAGGGGAAGAGAGAACAGCCAAGAGAGAGAGAGAGAGGGAGGGGAGAGGGAGACAGAGCAAGAGAGATAGGGAAGAGATGGAGAGAGAACAAGATAAAGAGAATGAGTGATAGAGAGGGAGAAAGTGTGAGAGAGAGGGAGAGACTAAGAGAAATGTATATTTGAAGAAAGAAAGGTTAAGAGAGAGAAATAGGAGAGAGAATAAGAGATAGTGAGGGAGAGAGGGTGAGAGATAGTGATATGAAAAACCAAACAATGTAATGAAACCCAATAACAAAGAGGAGTTGAAGCCCAAGATCTTAAAGATAGGTTTGATGAGCCTTGACCTATCACTAAGCCAGATGAAAAGAGTTAAGACTATAAAAGATTGAAACACAACACAAAGAAAACCTAAGAATCTCTAAAAAACTCAAGGTGATAAGTTTTAATGATTGAACTCCACAAAACTAACATGTAGGTTCAGGAGTTCTTTTAAAACCAAGAGGGACAGAAAATCCAACAAGAGTGTATTATCTGAAAATCAAAAAAAAAAAAAAACCAAAAAAGAGTATATTATCTAAAAAAAAAAAAAAAAAAAAAAAAACACCCTCAAATTTGTAATAAGTCAAATATATGCTTGGAATAACCATCCAAAATATGTAAAGTTATAAACATAGCTTTAAAACAACACAAATATTTATGCTCAGTCATTCTCAAGTTCATTTCCCATCTAATATCCTTGAAATGTAATAGATACACTCATGAATGAGCCTCTTAAATTACCTCCTTTTTTGTTACAAAAATGTATACTAATTAACCTCCTCAATTAATGAGAGTCTTCAATGAACTCCTTGCTTGTTACAAAAATGCATAATAATTAACCTTCTCAAGTGCTTTGATAACATGGACTAGGATTGAATAATTAAGACCATCTTGGCCTTTTTAGGATCAGCCCAATTTTCTTGTTTCATCCCATTTAGTGCTTCCTTGAAACATTTGACACAAAGGGTTGTAATTGGGCCACTAGGAAGTGACAACGGCTTTTGAGCTCATTCTCATTTGCATACTAATTAACCCTCTCAATTGCTTTATGTATGCTCATTATGTCCAACTCTTAGCTTGCCTTATTGTCCATTTCTTGAGAAGTATTTATCCCCAAATATCACCTACGTCAAAATTAGATAAATCAGCAACATCAACACTTGCCCTAACCCCATACTTGGTAGATTAAGCTTGTAGGCATTATCATTTATGCTGCAATTCTTGAAATGGTCCATCACCTCAAGGTAGAAGTTTTGAACATCATTTCTCTAAAAAATGATCATTCCTTAATTACAAGCAACCCAAATCTTATGGTTCAAACACTACCTTCTAGTGTCCCTTGTTAGCTTGTTGAATATATTGCATAGTCCTCCATTCTTTAAATGTGCATTTTCAAGAATCATCTTTACAAATTCTGCTTTATTTTCTCCAACTAGGTACATATGTTTGCTCAATGGTAATGATATTAAATAAAAAAGGTTATAATGGGTTAAAACCATAAATAATTTGAAATGGTGAAAACTTAGATGCACAATGTATAATTCCATTGTAAGTAAACTTGACATGCGAGAAACAATCTTCCCATATTTTTATGTTTTTTTTAATAATAACACTCAATAAAGAAGACAAAGTTCTATTCACAACTTCAGTTTGTCCACCATTTGTGGACAATAAGTAGTAGAAAACAATAACTTAGTTCAAAACATTTCCCATAAATTCCTTCAAAAATAACACAAAAACTTTGCATCTCTATCAGAAATAATGGTCATTGGCATTCCATGTAACCTAACAATTTCTTTGAAAAATTAATCAGCTATATGAAATGCATCATCGATTTTATGACATAGAAGGAAATATGCCATTTTGAAAAATCTATCTACCACAAAAAGGTTGAATCTCTCCCCATTTTAGTCCTAGGTAAATAAAAAAAAAAATCCATTGAAATATCAAACCATGGTTCATTAGGTACTGGTAAAGGGGTGCACAAACTATGGAGTTTTGACTTAGACATAACCTGTTTACATGTGATAAACTTCTCACAAATTCTTTCCTTATCACATTTCATATGAGGCCAAAAAAATGTTCATCCAAAATTCCTAAATTATTAGCTACACAAAAATGTCCCATCAAACCACCACCATGGGCTTCTCTCACAATCAATTCACATAATAAACACTTTGTAGTTTATTTTCTCGAAATAAAAAATCTTCGTTCATATAAACATAACAAATGCCACTTTTTACATGCAATGAAAACATCACCAAAATTAGAATCTTTAATATATATATCATTAATGTATTCAAAATCAAACATTTTTGTATCAAAAATGGAAAATAAGGCATACCATCGGGATAATGCATCAGCTACCGTATTTTCCTTACATTGCTGGTATCATATGACATAAGAAAATATTTCAATGAATTACACTCACAGGCATGACATTTATTCATTCTTTGTTAACGTTTCCAATGCTTTAAAGATTCATGATCTGTGTGAATCACAAATTCGTTTGGCCATGGTGTTGCAAATGTTTCAAAGCCCACACCAAGGAATACATCTCCTTATTATAAATGAGGTAATTTAGACCTGTCTTGCTCAAATTTTCACTGAAGTAAGCAGCTGAATGACCTTCTTGTATCAAAACTGCCCCAATACTTTTTCCTAAAGCATCACTCTCAATTTCAAAAGTTTTAACAATTAGGTAAAGCAAGGAAAGGTTCATTAGTTAACTTTTTTTAAATTAGAATATACCTTTTCTTGTTCTTTCCCCCACTTGAATGGTACAATTTTTTTATAACTACAATAAGTAGGGTGGCTAAACCACTAACATCACCCACAAACCATCTATAAAAGAGAGCTCAGTAATGGAAACTCCTCAAAAGTTTTTTGCTATAAATTAGAATATAAAACTACAAAGTTTCCAAAAAATACACGTAAATCAAGATTAATCAAATAGATAAAAATTCTTGGAGCATTAGTCAAACTAAAAGGTGTCAATTAACACTTTTAGAAACCATATTTAGTTTTTAAAATAATTATTCATTCATCACCTTACTTCATTCTAATTTATTAATATCCACTCATAAGATTAATTTTTGTTAAAATACAAGAACCACGTAGTTCATCTAAGATATTATCTAATCTTGGAATGGGTTGGTAATATTTTACCTTTATGTTGTTAATAGCTCAATAATAACCAAACATCCTCCATGTTCTAAGCTTCTTAGGAACTAATAATTTAAACACAACACAAGGACTCATACTTTCACAAATAAACTCCTTTTCAATAATTCACCTACTTACCTTTGAAGTTCTTTAGTTGCCTCAAGTTTACTCCAATAAGTAGGTCAATTTGGAATTGATGCTCCAAATAGGAAATTGATTTGATGTTTAATCCATTGAATATGAGGTAAACCATGAAGTTCCTCAGCGGTAAATATAGCTACAAATTCCAACAAAAGAGAAATAACAATGCTCGATAAAGCACTGATGAGATCACATGAAGAGCAAAAGATATATAGAGAGAGAGAGGACATGGAGAGATAGAATGTAGGAAAGGGAATGTGGGAGATAGGAAGAAAAATAGAGGGAGAGCAAGAGAGAGCAAGAGAAAGTGAGGGAAAGAGAGTGATTAAGAGAGGGAGTAGAGAGAGTAAGACATAGAGGGAGAGATAGAGATATGATTTTTTTTTAAGACAGAGATATATATTTTTAAAGAGAGTGGAAGATATTATTTAAGAGAGAATGAGAGAGAATGAGTGAATGAGAGAAAGGGTTAAATAGAGTGATATAGACAGAGGGAGGGAAGGAGAGAGCAGGGGAGTTTGAGAGAAAGGAAAGCGAGAGCAAGAGAACAAGGGAGATAAAAGAGAGGGTGTCTAAGAGAGTGTGTGAGTGAGGGAGAGTGATATAGAGAGAGAGGAAGAGAAAGAGAGTGTGAGTGAGAGAGAAAGAGAGTGATAGTGGGAGAGTTAGATAAATATAGCAAAAGGGAGAAAGAAAGAAATAAATGAATATTTGAGAAATAGTGGGACAAAGAGGGAGGGAGATGGAGATAGAGTAAGAGAGAGTGAGTAGTGAGTAAGAGGGGGAAAAAGTTATGGAGAGAGAGAGAGAGAGAGAAAGAGATAAAGATATGATGAGATAGAGAGAGAAATGGTTAGAGAGAAAGCTAGTGCGTTGGAGATGGTGAGGGAAAGAGAGTGAGATTGAGATATAGTAAGGGTGAGAGTGAGTGAGGAGACAAAGAGAGAGGGTGTGAGGGAAAGAGAGAGAGAGAGGTAGGGAAAGTAAGAGAGAGTGGGGAGTGAGGGAGAGAAAGATAAAGAGAAAGGGAGAGAGAGTGTGTTTGAGTTAAAGTGAGTTAGAGAGAGATAAAAAGAGAGAGGTAAAAAGAGGGAGATTTTTGGATAGAGAGTGATAGAGTGTGTGTGAGAGAGAGGGAGGGAAGGGGAGTGCGCGAAGGCTAACGAGAGAAGCAAAGTTAGATGGTGATAGATAGAGTTGTAAAGAAAGAGGAAGTATAATATATGTTTGATGGAACCTATAATAAGAGAGGGATAGGAGATGCAGAGGGAGAGAGAATCAGATGTGAAGAGAGAGAGAGAGAGAGAGAGAGAGAGAGAGAGAGAGAGAGATGGTGGAAAGAGAGAGAGAGAGTAGACTTAGGATAGGGAGAGTGTGTGTGAGATAGAAAAAGAGTGAGTGAGTTAAAGAAAGAAGTCAGAGAGATGAAGAGAGAGTTATAGAGAGAAAGGGAGAAAGATGAGGCGAGAGCTAAAGATAGAGAGATAGAGATAGAAAGTGAGAGACAGGGAGAGTAATGGAGATGGAACCAATGTGAAGAGAGAGAGAGAGAGAAATGAACAAAGAGAGATAAATATAGAGAGAGAATGGAAGATATGATTTAGAGAAAGGAAGAGAGTGATAAGGAGAGAGAGAGAGAGAGAGAGAGAGAGAGAGAGAGGGAGAGAGGGAGGGAGGGAGGGAGGGTAAGAGATAAAGAGAGAAAAAAGTGATGGAGAGAAATAGTGGGAGGGTGAGAGAGAGAGTGAGAGATAAGGAGACAATGCAAATGACAAGGGTGAGAAAGCAATAATTAATGGGAGATAGGTAGAACAAGAGATAGACTCATTGAGGTCAATGGAAAGAGAGAGAGAGAGAGAGAGAGAGAGAGAGAGAGAGAGAGAGAGAGAGCTAAAGTGAGGGAGAGATTTAGATGAGAGAGTTTGTGTGGGAGAGAGGGAGGGGTATTTGGAGAGAGAGATAGAACGAGGGGAAGAGTGAGAGAGGCTGAGAAAGAGGGAGAGAGAGAGAGTGTGAGAGAGGGCAAGAGAGATGTAGATAACATGAAAAGAGAGGGAAGAATGAGGAAGAGGAGGAGAAATAGTGAGTGAAATAGATAGAACGTGAGTGAGAGAAGGAAACTGAGAGAGGGGGAGAAATTAAATATTTTCTGAGAAAGAGAGAGAGAGTGAGGAGAAAAATAGTGTGGGAAAGAGAGAGGGAGTGAGAGAAAAAGATTAAGAAAGATGGGGAGAAAGAAAGAGATTAAAAAAGAAAGAGAAAGGGAGAGAGTATGGAACAGAGAGGGTGAGAAGGAGGGAATGAGCGAGAAAGGATATAGAGAGAGAAGTGAAAGTGAGGGAAAGGGAGAGAAAGTGAAAGAGAGATAGAGGAAGAGATATTAAGGAATAGAGTGAGATAGAGAGGGTGAGAGAAAGGGGAGAGTGACAATGAGAGAGAGAGAGAGATAAGTGAGATTGTGTGAGTGAGAGAGTGAAAGAGAGAGAGAGAGAAAGAAAGAGAGAAAGAGAGGGAGAGAGAGAAAGAGGGAAAGAGAGTGAGATAGAGGAGGGTGTAGTAATCCAAAATATGAAAACATATATATATATATATATATATATGTATCGATGTCATCTCCCTCACCCATCCCTCATTTCGCATTCCTTGTTCAAGAAGAAACAAAAGGAGGAGAAAGAAGCGGGGAGAAGAGAGGAAAATCACCGCTCTTTTTTCAAAATTTTTAATTCATTATAAGTAACTGTCATCTTACTTTTATTTCGATGATTTTGATTTATACGATTTTTATCTCCTAAATATGCCAAGAATATATTATCTCCTAATTTTGTAAGCTCTCACAAGATAACTTTTAATATATTATAGATTTTATTATTTTGAACAATATCATATAATTTAATTGATCTGAGAAAAGTTGTATTAAGTGATATCAAATATATGATGTTACAATCTCATGTGATACAATGATATAATGATTGAGAGTCATAAGCAGTTAAAAATTGATAGAATTATAAGGAGTCAGGGTGATTGTTATGTTATTCAAGGGAATATATAAAGAGTTCAATTATTGGGAGTTATAAAGGGCAACTGATTAGGAGTAATAAGGGAAAGAACAAGATCAAGATACCATCATTTGAATATCTAATTATTGTACCAGTACTGACCATTATTACTTATTAGCAATTACTATTACTATTAATATGACTGACACTCAAGATACTAGAACTATTACTGGCTACTGTACTAACACTTATCACTATTACTAACTACTTATTACTGATATATTTACTGATTTTATACTTATGCTATTTACTATCACTAATATTGTTACTAGTACTAAGACAATTCACTATTACTAATATTATGACTAGCACTAACACTATTTCATATTAATGATACAGATCATTATTATTGATATTATAATTGATGATGTAATAGACTGAGATGTAATGCATTATTTTTTTTTTTTTATGATTTAAAACATATTATTTTCATTTTATATTACTTTAATTTCAGTTGCAATATTTATATTACTTTTTGGGCTTTCATGCTCAATATGTGGTTTAAATTTTTTCACATAAGGATCTTGCAACTTGAGATTATGTATGCAATGATGCTATTGTTGTTTTATTTTAGGTTTTATAGTTTAGGTGTATTCTTTTATAACCTAGGAAGGCTATTATATGTACTATTTTAGACTCTATAGACATGATGTAATTATGAGCAATAGTAAAGTTAATTATGATTTATATTGTTTATTAGTTTTCTTTCATATAACAATCAACTTTAGATGTAAAATTAATTTTTTTTTATAAATGAGTAGAATGCATTTACTAGATAATAAGGATTGAAAAGAAAATAGAAATGAGATTCATTTACTAAAGATATCGGGGCATGATAAATTGGTATTAGAGCAATGGTTAGTGAAATAATTTACTTGTAAGCAGAGTTATATTATTGATTGCATTATTAATGTGTTAATATATTTATTTTTTCTTAATAAATTTGTTTTATATTTGTTTAGTTTATTTTGAAAGGCTTATTTTGAATTTAAGATTGATTTTTTATCAGGAAAATGGATCCAAAATGAAGGAAATCTAAATATAATACAAAAACCTTTTCAATGACATCTAAAAACTTGAAAAAAATAACAAACAAGATTACTTAGATGGTTAGTGATATATTAATGAAACAGTTTGGGAAAAAACTATAAGAAAACGATGAAATTTTTTAATAAAATGATATTTAAAACTATTAAAGCACCTACCACTCCGCAATGTCTTTAGTGTGGGAAAAGACATGTGGGGACCTGTCATAGGGTGACTGGATAATATTTTAGATGTGGTCATTTTGTGCACGGAATGGCAAAATGACCATTACATGGATATGGATTGAGATATGCTTTGATTGATTGTATACCATTGGAATTAGTGAAAGAGGCATTTGAAATACCTGATATGACTGTTATGAATTATTTTATTCTTTTAAATTGAGCTTTCTAATGATTTCATTGATCGATATTCGATATAGGTATTTTATTTACAAATTAATTTTGATTTGACATATTATATATCCAATTTTGTGTTAAAAACTATTCTTTCTCTAATTGACTACTACATAAATATCAAGAATGATATTTTTTGAGTATGGGAAGATTATAATAATAATAAATATGAGAACATACTTTGAAATATGAAAAATCTAAAATCACTGTTTGAACTAGAGCACAGTTGTACTAGCTCTTGAGTGCTGCAATGTTAAGCTTGAGAGCAAAGCGGTGCTAGAAATCACTGCCACATTATTAGAGTCTCTGTTCAATAATAAATCTAATTTCCACATGCGATGTTGGGTTGTCGAATTGCTATTGCACTAGGCCACTAACAATATTTTTTATATATAAATTAAGAAGGATAAAAAGGAAAGGAAAGAAGAGGAGAGGAGAGATAAACATCAAATGGTTTTGTCCATTGTTTCCTTTATGAAAACTATTTTATTCATTGTAAGTAACTATCTTATGACTTCTATTTTCAATGATTTTAATTTTTATATATTTTATCTATCCTAAATCTACTAAAAACACATTATCTCCTTATTTTGTAAGCTTTCACTACATAACGTTTAATATGTATGTTTGATTATTTTGAATAATATGATGTTATTATTTTTATATTTTTAATACTTAAATATGTATACAAAATTTTGAGTAAAATGAGTAGGGAAAAAAGTATATTGAAAATTGGTTGGAAAGCGATATACATTGATTTGATATAATAATACTGAAAATATGATAATGGAAAATATAATTATAATGGATTAATGTGAGATAAAGAAATATCATAGGGAGGAAGAGTGAGTGAGAAAGAGAGAGGAAAAAAAAGATATATATTTTGACAGAGAGTGGAAGAGGGAGAGAGTATGCATGAGAGAAAGGAATATACATAGAGGGAAAGAAGTAAAGAGTAAGGGAAGGAGAGCAAGTGAATGACTATAAAGGAAGTGAGATATATAGACATAGAGAGGAAAGAGGGATAAAATACAACATATATATGATTAAAGCAAGCTAGGCTGTGAGAGAGAGGGAGGGAGGGAGGAGATCGAAGGAGTGAGATAGATAGTGAGAGGAAGGGGGAGGAAGAGAGAGAAAGTAGGTGTACAATACAAGAGAGGAACATATGAGAGAGAGGGTGGGAGAGATGGGCAAGAGAGAGGGAGAGAGAGTGTTAGCATGAGGGAAAGAGAGATTGATAGAATGCAAGTAGAGAGAATGTAAAGAATAGAGATAAGGAGAGAGAACAAAAGAGAGGTTGAGAGAGCGATATAGAAAGAGAGAGGGAGAGGCAAGGGAAGTGAGTGAGAGATAAAGAGATGTATTTGAAGAGAGGTAGAGAGAGTGCATACCATAGAAAGTGGGAGAGATAAAGAGAGTTTGTAGGAGAAATAGAATGAGAGCAATAGTGGGCTGAGATAATGAGCGATATACTTATAAAGGGAGTGAAACATCTATTTGATAGAAGCTATATAGATAGCGATCAAGGAAGAGAGAAGATAGTTTAAGTGAAGGGGAGAGGGGGTAAGAGGAAGATAGAGTGATTGAAAGAGAGTGACAGAGAGAGAGGAAGACGGTGATAGAACAAGATCATGAGAGAAAAGGGAGAGAGGGTTAGTGAGTGACTAAAATAAAGAGTGAGATCTAGAGAGAGATATAGAGGATGGGAGAGAGAGTGTGAGAGTAGAAAGAGGGAGCCAAAGAGAGAGAGAGAGAGAGAGTGTGAGAGAGAGAGAGTGAGGGAGGGAGAGTGATTTAGAGAACCAAGAAAGAGGGTGAGAGAGATGTTTTTTTCATACAGAGAGCAAGAGAGAATGCAAAAGAGAGTGAGGGAGACAGTGAGAAAGGGAGAGATCAAGTGAGGGAGAGAGTGGGCTAGAGAGAGAGAAATGAAGGGATAAGCATAAAGAGAGAGGGAGAGAGCAAGATTTTGAGAGAGGAGAAGAGGGTGAGAGAGAGAGAGAGAGAGTAAGAGCCAAAGAGAAAGAATAAGAGAGAGGGTAAGAAATTAGGAGAGACGGAGAGGGGGACAGAGATATATTGAGAGAATGTGTAGTAGAGAGGTGTGAGATATAGATGAAAAAAAGAGAGGAGAAAGAGTGAGAGTGGGTGAGTAGGAGATAGAAGGAGAGAGAGGAAGAGTGTGAGAGAAATGAGGGTGAGGGAGAGAAAGAGAGAGAGAGAGAGATAGAGGGGGATGGAAAGTAAGTGAATTTTGTTAGAAATATGACTTTCTTTCATGTTGGTGGCTCAAATGCTCACTTATGCTTTGAGTGCTTGGGGGCCTTTGTTTGCTGCAAGTAGTTCAATCACTTCATTCAACTCGAGCTTTGAGGGTGATTTGACAAACCTGCGCTACGCAGGTGATCGCAGCTAGTTATTGTAGACTCGAGAGACTGGGGTAGGGCATATTCCCCAAGAAAAAGTCTCTTGAGGAGTTCTCATATCATTATTTGTTCATTAAGGTTCGGTGTCCCAAGTTCCTCAAGCATTTTGTAGAAATTATTTTCACACGCGACTGTCATTGATTGATGTCTAATTTAGTAAAGGTGTCTTCTGTAGGTGGGAGAGCTTTAATTGATGTCAAATTTTGAAAAGGCAGTTACTCTACATAGGTGCCTTTCAATGATGTTATGTATTATTAATTTATACATATGTTAAATATAAATATATTTTATATAAAATTTAATGATATTTTTAAAGGGATGATTAATATTTTCAAAACATCTAAGGTAGCTTGCTTTTATATATGATTGTATTAGAAGTTTAGAACTTAATCTCCACTTTAATAAAAAGTTTTCTCTTCGGATATGTAATTGATTATAAGGACTTATCTCTATAGGAACTGAATATCATAATATAAAAAAATAATATCTTAGCTTGCAAAGAGAGGGGAAAATCTCTAACGCCAACTAAGTTTATTCTAGGTTGATTTTGTATTTAATACAATAGGTGAATGTGATAATTATCACTCGGGATAATTGTTACATTCCCTAAGCTGACTTTCAATATGAAAAAAAACCATTTCTTTCCTCAGATCAATAATACAAGTGTTAGTTTAACTTTATCTCTTATGTTGAGTTTTAGTACGAAAATAAATCCTCTCTCTCTTACTTTTTTTCTCTTTATCACTTACTCTCTTTAGTGTCCTTATCACTATCTCCCTTTCTCTCAGTTCTCTTTTTCACACACTCTCTCTATTTCAATCTCTCTCCCCCTTTATATTACCTCTCTCTCTCTCTCTCTCTCTCTCTCTCTCTATTGCTTTCTATCCCTCCATATTGCTTCTCTTTCTCCATCTCCCCCACTCTCTTTCTCTCAGTTTCTTCTATCTCTCTATCTTTAGCTCTCTCCTTATCTTTATCTCTCTCTATAACTCTCTCTTCCTCTCTCACTTTTCTCTTACTCTTTCTCTATCTCTCTACCTACTCTCTTTATTCTACTTTGACTAGTAACTCTCTCCTTATCTCTCTCTCCATGCTCTCACTTTCCATCCTACTTGCTCTCTTTCTCTTTCACTCATTCTCTCTCTAGGTTCCAACAAACATGTGTTTTACTTCCTCTTTCTTTAAAACTCTATCTATCACAATCTAACTCTCCTTCTCTCACAACCCCTCATGTGTTGCAGATCTATGGCTTATGATTTTGATGATGACAAACATTATTTTTTCTCTACAACTTCCTTATCTTCTGACATTTCAGGTTCACACGATCGGACTGCAATTTAGAACCAGCTCAATATTGAGTAGACTAGGTCTGAGTCAGTTTGTACACTTTTTCCTTTCATGAGTCTATTGTATTTGGTGTGGATACTGATGATTTGTAACTTGGAAGATTTTTGGTTGTTCCCTAGAGTTTACTATTTTTGGTAACATCATATGGGATGATTTTATATCGTCATGGATGATCTGTTCATAAGCAGAAACCCTAATTAGGGCATCCTCATTAAAGCAGCCGTTATTGTGCAAAACACATCGTCCTGGAGGACTTTGTATCGGCATGGACGATAGGCTCAAAATAGAAAGAATATGCCCCCAGATCTATTTAGGAATTACATATATTTGGATATCATCCAGGTGGATCATCCAGGACTATAAAATATCATCCAGGATGATCCAGGTAAATTTTTCCAAAATTTCTCTGAAATTGAAGGAAAGCAATTATGACTTGATTGCATGATCAAATCATCTTGGTTGATTGGAAAATCATCCAGGCCGATATGCTGGACGATTGGACATCAGATAGCTATTTTTTATGGTGATGTTCAGGACGATATTCCATGATTTGTTCTGATTGTCCAAGACGATATATTATCATTCAGGATGATATGAACAAATTTCTTCTGATTGTCTCAAATCATTCCGGCTGATTGGGCTTAAATTGTACTGATCGTACATGATGATATTAGTATCTTTATGGATGATAATGTCGGAAACATGCATTAATGAGCTCATTTTGAGATCTTCTATTTAAGCTATGACATGACCCCTTTTAAGTGTCTTTAGCAACCATTATAGCTTCATTCTTTTTGGGTGAAACTTGAAGAGAGAGCTTGAAAGGGAGTGAGGAACTGGTGAAGTCTGAGAGAGGGAGAAGATCTTGTGAGGGGGGACTCAAGGGAGTGTGGAGGGGGATTCCACATGGTTACTCTGACAAGCTTGCACCTTAATACAATCGGATTTAAGGCTTGTCTCGAGGGAAGTTCACCAAAGAAGAAGATCTCTTTGGTGTTAAAGGGCCCGGCGACTCCGTCGCACCGGGGAAGGTGGATGTGATTTTGTAAGGGCTTCTCCGCCTCGCTGCGGGGGCTAAAGGAGAGACACTTTTGTATTGCAATACTTGGAGGGTGACTCCAAGGAGTGGAAGTAGGTCAAGGTTTAACCGAACCACTATAAATCTGGTGTGTTCTTTCTTTTTATTGCTTCCGCATTATTTTCTTCCGCACTTAATTTCTGTGGTGATTTTGGTTTGAGTTTTATCTTTGGTTTTAAAGTTATCTAATTCACCTCTCTCTTTGTTAGCTTTGGGCTAGTTCATAAGGGCTTAAACTCCCTAACAAACTTTCAAGTGGTATCAGACCACTTTCTAGTGCCATATGAGCACTTTCAAGTGATATCAGAGACGTTTTCAAAAAATAAGTTTTTAAAAGCTTTTAAATTTTGATCCAAGGATAATTTTTTGAATCATAATATTGCAAAAGCTTATTCAATCACCAGACCTCCTTTATTTGAAAATAACTCATTTTATTTTTAGAAAACTTGCATGTCTACTTTCTTGCAATTGCTTTTCGCATGTGGCATATGATTTTAACTGCTTATTCTTCACCGTCACGTGTTATAGATGGAGTTAAAACTGATATTCCTTTTAATCAATGGAACAAGGAATAACAACTCAATGCTCAATTGAATGCAAAATCATTAAATTTCTTTTTCTGTGCTTTAAATTCTGAAGATTTTATGTTAGTATCCATGTGCACTACTAGTAAGGAGGTTTGGGATAAACTACACACCATATACGACGGCACTAGTGAAATCAAGCAAACCAAGTTGAATATGTTAATGCATGAATTTGAACTATTTTCTATGAAACCTTTTGAAATGATCTTAGACATGTATACCAGGTTCATTCAAATTGTAACATCATTACATGCCTTAGGAAAAGAATTTTTAAATTTTAAAAAAGTTAACAAAATTCTTAACTATTTATTTGAAAATTTTGATGATAAAGTTGTTGCTATTTATCAATCAAAATATTTGAATGATTATTCTATTGATAATTTGATTGGCTCACTCATTTCCTACGAGCAAAGTTTGGGTCAAAGACTTTTAGATGCAGGTAAAGCGATAATGCTAAAAGATGAAGATTCGGAAATATATAGCTTAGTTGGTGACAAATGCAATGACTTGTCAAGCAAATCACAAAGCTCGGCAAAGCATAAGCAAAAGTGGAAAAAAGATAAAAATGGTAAGGATGTTCGTATTCCTTTTGATGTTATTTGCTTTCGATGTAGGAAGCCTGCACATATGAAAAATCAGTGCCCTAATTTAAAAAGTCTTCCTATGAAAGAAAAGGGAAAGGCGAAGCAAAATTTAAACTGGAGAAATAATGAAAGGTAAAAAATCTCATGGGCAGATATGGTTTCTAATGCATCGGACCAGGAGAGATATAATGATTAAAAGCCTTTTGTGTTTTTGTGTTGTGTTTTTGTTTTTATGTTTTTTATTTTGATCTGGTGTTTTTGTTTTGTTTATTCTTTGAAATTTTTGTTTTCGTAAAAGTTTTTCTATGATCAACACACACATTCACTTTTCTAAAAATAAAAAATCTACTTCCTATTTTTCTTGAAATCTTTGGTAAGTTGTGTTTGACTTCTCTAAAACAGTCAAAGGAAGAAAACTCATGTTTTTTACTCCCAATCTCTATTTTCTAAAAGAGGTTATTCTACTTTTGATTTAAAATCTTTTTCATATTTTAAATTAGTCTTTAAAACTAAAATTTTTTATCTCCCTACATTTTATTTATCGTATAGTGATCTTTTGCAAGTTGTTGAATCTAACTCATATTTTTTTAATCAAGAATTCGCTTTATCAATAGGATGGGTTTACTTTTATTTTTAGAATTTCAGAAAGGTAGCATATTAAAAAAAATAAAATGGGCCAATGATGCCAAAAATAAAAGATGCGCAATGACGCCAAATTGAGAAAGATACACAAAGTGTATCAAAAGAAAAAGATGCGCAAAGTGCGCCAAAAACTTGACAAGAGGCATAAAATGAGCCCACAAAGAGTATGCTTACTCTTTCTGTTTTATTCAAAGCTTAAGAAATCCCTTAATATTTTTGATACTTGATTTTTAAATCTTTATTCCTGATTTAATAATTCGTGTATTAATCTTATATTAGATATATTTTATGAAAGGAGTTTGAAAAATTAGTGTTTCTTTTTCTAATTTATTCCTTGATTTAGATATTGAATTAAAAAGTTTTCTAGCCCTTTTAAAGATCTTGAGTATGGATTATAAAATTCTAAATTTCTAACCTTTTCTGGGCTATGCGTTGTCAATCCAATTCAACTAAATTTTTTTTTTAACCAAGAGGTAACTTTCTCATTTTAAGAATATTTATTTTTTCACTAGATTAGGGAACATTTTTGTCTTTTATTTGTTTTGTTTTTTGTTTGCGCCTCCTCTCATTTTGATAATGTCAAAGGGGGAGAACGTACTGTTGAATTTGTATTCTTTTTTTTTTTCTTTCAAAAAATTTAAAACAGTAAAAATATTTTATATCCCCTATTTTTTAAGTGTTATTCTAGTGAGGGGGAGATTAGGAGAAAATATTCCTTTTTGCAAATTCAAATTGAAATGTTTGCCATCATCAAAAAGGGGGAGATTGTTGCGGATCTATGGCTTATGATTTTGATGATAGCAAACATTCTTTTTTCTCAGCAATTTCCTTATCTACTGACATTTCAGGTTCACACGATCGGACTTTGGATCCAGCTCAAGATTTGGTTGATTAGGTGTGAGTTACTTTGTACACTTTTTTCTTTCTTGATTCTATTGTATTTGGTGTGGCTAATAATGATTTGTAACTTGGAAGATTTTTTATTGTTCCGTAGAGTTTATTGTTTTTGGTAACATCATCCGGGACAATTTTTTATCGTCCTGGATGATCAGTTCAAAAGCAGAAACCCTAATTAGGGTATCCTCATTAAAGCACTATAAATCTCTTTGGTGTCAAAGGACCTGGAGGCTTGCCTCGAGGGAAGTTCACCCTGGCTAGATAGCAAAAGTGTAATTGGTAGTCAGGTCAACCTGGTATGAACTGTACTCTGATTTTAGAGGTCTTACACTTTTGGATTCACAAATCCTTTTCATAAGCCTGTGCTAGATAGCCCTCTGGTGTCTTCCTTGAGAAGTGGAAGGAGACTAGAAATTGCCTAACTGAAACTTCCAAAAGAGGTGTTGCTTTATGAAATAATCTCTTATTGGAAATATAATCCTCAACACATAGGGTAATACTCATCAGCACAAGCTTTAGACTAACAAAAAAATTTTTTAGTGCTACTAATAGCACTTGAAAGTATCTTTTTCTTATGTTCCTCATATAATTCCTATGATGACTATTAACAATTTTAAATTTCCATAAAGTTTAGGCAATAATGAGGCACATAAAATATTTAATACCTTCACTTCTTATCTGGCATAAATTTTATGATATGAGACAACTTACAAATCAGGATATCTATGTTAAAGAACTTATCATGAGCCTTATCCAAAATGATGACAAGATAATGCTTCAATAGAAAGACACTTTGCATAACTGACAGTTCATTAATTGGCATTCTGATTATGAAAGAACATATTTATGTACATATACCCTCTAATAAAAAAATAAAAATAAAGTTACAAGAATATGTTACCTACCAACATCACGGGATGCATAACTATTAGACATTTGGTAATTAGCATATAATAGAACATCCATTGTTTCATATCATATGAAACAATGAAAAAAATATAATGTGCAAAACTTGGGACCTTCTCATTTCAATTAAAAAATCTAATCACCAATAATTTTATGAATTTTCATCACTCTTTATGTTTGAGTCTCTTTAGAAGATTGTGAACTTTTACTCCTTTTTTATTAAATCTATGTTAGACCACTACAAAAGGAAAATTCTTCCCTCCTAACCTCTCACAACAAAGTTGTCATAATTATCTAATGCTTTCTTCTCTCTTCTGTAGAAAATCCTTTCACATCAAACTATTTTCTTGATTTCTACCAGAATATATCCAAATGAGATAATTAATACTACAACAACCCTATTCACTTCATACTTCTTGGATTTGTCAACCATCCATTAATTATTATCTTTTCTATAGCAAGTATATCTGTTTGAGCTTCTTTATGGATCAAAAGTCCTAATTTTAACCATTTCACTATAATTAACATCTTGGCCAAGCAACTAAAAAATTCTCTTCAACTTCAAACTTGAGGTCAAAATCACTTGAGAAAAATGTTCGAAGTGTTTACAAGAACAACAACAACAATAATCTTTTATCCCATTACATGAACTAAGCTATATGAATTCTTTTTCTCCACTGTATCCAAATATATTAGACTTTTTAAGAAAATCTAATTTCAGATATGTGTAAATTATAATAACTGAAAGCTTATCCAAATAAAGTTTTTGTAAGTATTATGATGATGTCGATTATTAAGAACAAGAATGTATTTACAATCACCACCATGTAATTTATCTTACTGCTAAATTAAGAAAAGTTCTTTTATGAACTAATTAATTTTTTTTTCTTTATTGAGGACATGTAACCATTTTGTTGAAACAAAAAATAGAATAGGTTTCATGCAACCAAACTTCACATTTTGGGTTTGTTACCTCACAAAATATTGCCTTGATCTAGCATAAATCTAGAGGCATATTTTGTCATGTAGGAAGCTCATCATATACATCACAAGCAAAGTAAGGGAAAAATGTTATAAATATAAAAAATCTACGAATGGTGCTAGAGGATTTGCATTCAATACAACTCTCGGTGCAATGCCTCCTATTGTTGCAACATTTTCAGGATCCTTAGAGATACTTACATGTTGAGATGACTTACCCTCATCCCTTTCAAGTATTCTTTCAACCATTATATTTATAATGCATTACATTAAGAATTATGCATTTATACTATCATGTACTTCTATTTAAATGTTATTTTCATATGTTTACTTATTATTTTCATATGCTTATATACAAGCCATAAGGATGTTAAACATGTTTACATACAAACCAGAGGAAGTTACTTATTATTAACTTAGAAACACTACACACTCCTAGGCTCTGTAACAATTCTATCTGATCATATCCAATCTTATTCACTTAGACAATTCACTTATGCTTCCATAATTAAATCCTCAGAACCTTAAATCTTTTCTATGATATCACTTTTGTAACACCCCATAATACTGCTTAACAATACTGAATGTATTACTAATATAAACACAACTTTTTCATCAGTTCTTTAGAGGATACTTATGAACATTTTAAAATTTTGTATAAAAGATCCAACAGTTTTCATTCATCACATTAACGGATGAACCTAATACCTTTAAACTTGAACAAAATATACTTACAGAGTCACTAAGAAATTCAAAAAATTTAAAATAAGACATTAAAAAACAATCTACATACCTCCATTATAGACTCATAAACAACAATAAGCACTAGCATTTAAAATAGAAGAACTTTTAACATATTCTACATTGACCTTCTCTTTTTTTTCTTGTAACAGTAGCTAGTAAGAAGAATACTGGTGAGCTATGAGGCTCAATAAGTAAGCAAATTAACTAACAAATAAAATGTAATATTTTAATAAATCACATCATTGAAATCATCGTTGAACAAACTTACCAATATTTGTATAACATCATAAAATTATAATTAACATTAGTCTTTACTTTTTTTGATGTTTACACTGAATATCAATTTTAGTCATTAAAACATTTGGCTAAACTTTCATCAAAATATTCAATGGAGCCAAGGTAAACCTAGCACTATCTTCATTGAATTATATAGAGGTCCTTTTTGCCACTTTAGGAGTACCTTTTACCCCATCTTCTATACATGTATCATATTTTCTGGGGTCCCTTTTGCCCAACTTACAATGTAGTTTCATACATGGGAACCCTTTTGTCCCACCTACACTTGTAAGTTATATATTATTTATAGCCAAACTTTACTTTTAAATTGATATTTACAACACTTCTCATATTCATAATTCATGAGTACATTGTTGCATGCTTTCATAATACTTTCTATTGAAGTTTGTATACAAAGAATATGCATATCATATATAATGAATTTGACCTCTATTTCAAAACATTATCAAATAGACAAACTTTTATATTAACATACTAAACTTTATTTTGAATTCACCTGTTGAAATGATATAAGCAATAATTCATATTTTAAAACTTGGAGAACGTCCTTATTCAAAATAAATAACATGAAATACATATGTTTCTTAATTCATTAATTACAAACATATAAGTGTAATTTGACAAAATTGTCATTAAAATTAAATTCGCATAACTTACTTCTCTGACGAACTACTTTTTTCCAAATTTTCTAATTCGCACTCTTTGACGATTGTAAGACATCTCGTAACCCCTCTGCATATAATCAATGATACCTGTTTTCACCTCTTTGAATTTTCGTTCTTATTCTTCTTTCCTCAATTTCTCTTCTTCTTTTACTTATTCTCTCAACCTTTTATTCTTCTTATTCCTTCATAGAATTCACTGCATTACTTCACAAAATTCACAGAATTAATTTTTCCTTCACATAATCCTTTAACAGTTGTACGCTTGCCAGCCCTTTAGCCACTGTATGCTTGCGTATTTCCTTCACAACCACTTCACAATCACAAAATCCATTAATCCTTTGTTCTCAGACGCTGTATATAGGAAGATTTCCTTACCTAATTTCCTTCATGACAGCATTCCTTCACAACAACACTATACCGCCTGCATGCTTATCAATTCTTCACAAATTTCCATTTATCTCTGCATGCGTGAATCCTTGTTAGATAAAATGAGGATAATGGGGCTCACCATAATAACTAAATGCCGAATCTTCTCTTCCAATTCAAGCATCTATTCAAAAATATATATTTACATAAGCTAAGAAAATTTTTTATATTAAGTAATATTACTTCTAATATTTACATAACTAGTATTAGATATTTTTATTTTTAAAATTATATTTTTTCTTTACCTGCATTTTCTGGATATTACAGCTAGATATCCCTCTGGTGTCTTCCTAGAGTAGTGGAAAGTGACTACAAATTACATAACTGAAACTTCCAAAATAGGTGGTGCTTCATGAAATAATCACTTATTGGAAATATAATCCTCAACATGTAGGTTAGCACTCATCAGCACAAGCTTTAGACTAACAACCAATTTTTTAGTGCTACTCTTAGCACTTGAAAGTATCTTTTTCTTATGTTCCTCATATAATTCCTATGATGACTATTAACAATTTTAAAGTTGCATAAAGTTTAGGCAATAATGAGGCACATAAAATATTTAATACCTTCACTTCTTACATGGCATAATTTTTATGATATGAGAGAGCATACCAATCAGTTTATCTATGTTCAAGCACTTCTCATGAGCCTCATCCAAAATGACGACAAGATAATGCTTCAATAGAAAGTCACTTTGCATAACGGACAATTCATTAATCAACATTCTGATTGTGAAAGAATATATTTTTGTACATATAACCTCTAATAAAAAAACAAAAATAAAGTTACAAGAATATTACCTACCAACATTATGGGATGCATAACTATTAGACATTTGGTAATTAGCATATCATAGAACATCCATTGTTTCATATCTTATGAAATAATGAAAAAAATATAATCTGCGAAACTTTGGACCTTCTGATTTCAATTAAAAAATCTAATCACCAATAATTTTATGAATTTTCATCATTCTTTGTGTTTGAGTCTCATTAGAAGATTGTGAACTTTTACTCCCTTTTTTATTAAATCTATGTTATACCACTACCAAAAGGCAAATTCTTCCCTCCTAACCTCTCACAACAAAGTTGCCATAATGATCTAATGCTTTCTTCTCTCTTCTGCAAAAAATCCTTTCACATCAAACCATTTTCTTGATAACTACCAGAATATATCCAAATGAGATAATTAAAACTACAACCACCCTATCCACTTTATACTTCTTGGTTTTGTCAAGCATAAATTAATTATAATTTTTTCTATGGCCAGTTTATCTGTTTGAGCTTCTTTCTGGATCAAAAGTCCTAATTTTAACCATTTCACTATAATTTATATCCTGACCAAGCAACTAATCAATTTCCTTCAACTTCAAATTTGAGGTAAAAATCTCTTGAGAAAAATGTTATGACTTCTAACAAGAACAACAACAACAAAAATCTTTTATCCCATTACATGAGGTTAGCTATATGAATTCTTTCTCTTCATTGTATCAAAAAATATTAGACTTTTTAATATAATCTAATTTCAAAAATGTGTCAATTATAATCAATAAAAGCTTATCCAAATAAAGTTGTTGTAAGTATTATGATGATGACGATTATTAGGAACAAAAATGTATTTACACTCACCACCATGTAATTTATCTTACATCTAAATTATTAAATGTTCTTTTATGAACTAATTAATTTTTTTTTCTTTTTTAAGGACATATAACCATTTTGTTCAAACAACAAAATAGAATAGTTTTCATGCAACCAAACTTCACTTTGTTGGTTTGATACCTCACAAACAAATACATTGATCTGGCATAAATCTAGAGGCATATATTATCATGTTGGAAGCTCATCATATCCATCACAAGAAAAGCAGAGGAGAAATGAGATTAATACAAAAAATCTATGAATGATGCTAGAGGATTTGCATTCAATACAACTCACTCGTGGATAACGATAGAAGGCTTGTAATGAGTACAAAAATCATTTTCTCAAGCGATGATATAGGAGATATGCTATAAATATGATGAACCTCCTATTCATCTAAATGCTTATGCCATATGCAATCTACAAGCAAGAATGCAAAAAGGGCTATAGCTAATGAAGAAGCATTATAGAAAATGTAAACATTTAAAAGCTATAATAGGAGGCTCGTTTGTGCATAACAGTCTACCTGTATAAAGTGATGGGTAACCCATAGCGCAACACCATGCCACCGGATCTGCAACATGCATTTAAGCGGACATAAGGCATGTGCAAACTCTCAAATGAAGTCCTATGCACTTCTTAATAATAACCCATCTAGATGAAGCAACAAATAACTTATAATGAGCATCACACCTCCGAATCTGTAATACTCATGCAAGTTGATAGAAGACGTATATACTTCCATATAGAGCATTATGCACACCCAAATGCTAATCATTCGCACAGCTGATCTGCTGAATGTTCCAAAAGTACCCCACACATGCATTATAATATGTATGCATGCAAACACAGAAATGCACATGCCAGCATGTTAAACTGTATACATATGAATGTGACATATAGGGATATTGCACGGTTCTAAAGATAAATTTTATTTCTAATACAATTCTCTATTAGCAGTTAGATAGGGTCGATAAGGTTCAACAAATAATTACAAAAATGCCTTCCTAAATACCAGCATGAGCCCCAACTAGCATGTTACAGTACAAACATGATATCTGAGGATGTTACACGGGTCAATAAATGAACTCAAGTTCTAGCCCAATCCTTTTATGACACTAGATAGGAGTTGACACGGGCAAACTATGAAATAAATATATAGTTATGGAGTCGACTGAGATATTTATTTTATATATTCATATTTGGCCTTCAAGGATGATAACTAGGAGAATTCACAAACAAAAGTAGAACTACAATAGAGAACCCAAACCTCTATTGATAAGTTGGCAGAGTCAACAAGGTTCAATCAATAAAATGCAATTGCCCATAAGTACACAAATGAAGGCCACGTTGAATGCAAATCTCAACTAGAGGGGTTAATTTCAAATACTCAAAATGCTTCACAAAATCCAAAAATTTCAAAAATCTCAAAACTTAAAAATATTTAAAATAAAATTCACCATTAAAATGAATAAAACAAAATTTAACCACCCTTTGCAATAATTTGTTAAGGTCAAAAAATCTGAAAATTACTTCAGCTCATAAAGAGCTAATGTCTAGTCAAGAAAATCAGTGGATCCATTTCTAAACCATCTCCTTCATGTAAGAACATGAAACATGCCCTCTCATTGGTAGTTTGGCAGCCAAATAACACCAGAGGTAAACAGCTACGGCCGAGGACCTCTAAATAGGGTGTTTTGCTGCCAAATGGTATCACTAAATTATGGTCATGGCTAGAGCCCACAAGATCCCAAATTCAACTAAATCTTTGAGATATGAATTAATATGATATAATCAATATGAAATAAAGCCCTCTATAAGCCCACAGGGTTTGGTTTCTATTTACACTGTATTAGCAACAAATTAGTATGAGCTCAAAATTCAAGATTTTCTCAAAATGATTATTTCATAGATTAAAATTTTAAATATTTTAAAATAATCATTTAATAAATTCACTAAAAGTTTTGATAAGCATGGTTTAAAATTTATGTTAATTACTTTCCTATGTTATTATAACACTGCCGTTGCCAGGTCCCAAGTCTTGGATGAGAAAAGTGGAGGGTTGCGTTAGGTAGTCGACAGCCAGCGTAAAACTTGTCGAACAAAAATGACATGAATCCTTTAAGAAATTGTGTTAATGCTAGGGCGTCCCCTGGAAGCGACGCACTGTATGGCCTGAATACAGTGATAAGTGTGCAAGGGCCGCTGCACCGGCGCCCGGGTGCAGTGTTAAATAGGCAAGGGTTCCCACATCAAGGATGGATGTGAGCAAAGCAGCTAGTCCATGAAACTAAAATTAGGATAGGAACTTGGAATATAGGTTCCCTTACAGGAAAATTAATGGAATTAATAGACATTATGATTCATAGGAAGTTAAATATTTTATACATTCAGGAAACTAAATGGGTTGGAGAGAAGGCTAAGGAAATTGATAGTTTAGGATTTAAACTTTGGTATTCGGGTAGGAGTCGTACTAGAAATGGTGTAGGTGT
>NW_021319178.1:5477190-5565873 GCF_001605985.2 Dendrobium catenatum
TTAGTAATGACCTTTCTTTATTAGATTTAAACGAGAATTTGGCTTTTAATAGGACACAATGGAGAAAAAGGATTCATGTAGCCGACCCCACGTAGTGGGATAAAGGCTTGATGTTGTTGTTGTTGTTGTTGTTGTACTTTCCTATGTTATTATGTTATATGTAGTCTCTGCATATTTAAAGTGTAGGGTGATGTATCAAATGTTGATTACTAACCCTAACCTTTTATTTATGCAGATGAATATACAAACACATTAGTGACTGTCCAGCTGGGATGTGGAGCTAACATTTTGCTTGTAAATACTGCGATCAAAGCTACCATCCTAATAACCATAATTAACCATTCATACTCAGAATGGGTTTGTGTGCCTAAAATGTGTAAAAAGGAATAACTCCACTAGGAAGCTAAAGATGTAACCCACGATGACATTCACATCAATGGTCAGCCCCTTAGAGAATCTTCTAGGGGATCATGTTGCTCACCAACCCAAGTCAAGGAAGAAGTCAACTTCAAATGTAGCCCACGGGTTGAAGAGATCTTCTTGCTATATTAAGAACCAAAGATTTAGTGGCACAACCGCTCAAAAATTTGAATATAAGAAGAATAGGAGAAAGAAAAAGAAGACACTGGTGACATCAAAGCAATTTACTTGGTGAGGCATGTCAACATTGATAATAATGTCGATTATGATGATGGTGAAGATGATGGAGATTGGTAGCCACCACCTAGATTAGTGCATCGACGCCACCATGAGACTGGGTCAGTCACCAGTAGAGGTGGTCACTTTCTAGAAGAAGCAGAAGAAATGGCTGAGGGGAATCCCTTCAATGATGAAGACGTCATGCTTATTGATATGCAGTGGCAAATGAGATCCTAGGAAAGGGAAATCTATCAGTTGAACAAAAAGAGAAGAGAGATGACAGCCCAAATGGCATGAATGACGCAGAGAACTGCTATCGCAGGCCTTGCACTATCTACTCTGGCGACCTTCAAAACCTCAAAGCGCCTCTTGTCTCAGGAGTATGAGGCATCCTTGAAGGAGTTCAAGAGGGGAAGAATGTCATTTGCCAGCCTAATCTATAGAACATTATCAGTATCTATGAGCCTGTAATAGCTATACAGCTGAAGGGAATAATCACATAAAATATCAAAGCTATCATAACCATTGTTCAGGCTGAGAAATTCATGGGAAAGGGTTGCTCGTATCATGTCAAATATGACTAAGTGTCATACCTGAAAGGGTATTTTGAATCAAAGTTTAACACCTTCAATGGTAATATCAACCTTATTTGATTGAAAAGGTTTGAGTTTTGAAAATGTTTGTTTTTCTTTAAGAAATTTGAAATTAACTTTTAAATTTTATTTATAAAATAGAACGTACCATCTGAAATGATATACCACCTTGAAAATGGAAATAAGGTTTATTAATGGGGCTCATATTTAGAATTATAAATTACATTCAAAATATCATAGCCAAATTTTAAGGAAGAACTACATATGACCCCAAAGGGCAAATTGATGTTATACTAAATATTTGACTACTATAGTGTGGAAGAAGGATCATTAATTTCATATTCGAAGTAATGATAATAGAATTATATATCTTCATAGAATAAAAAGGATTTCTACTCAGCTCCTTTTTTGGCTCCAAAGAGACTACGGGAGAAAGGGTGAGAGAGTGTGACAATATGTTTTAGAGGGATAAAGAGGGTGTTGCACATAGAGAGAGAAAGAGAGAGAGAGATAGAGAAAGAGAGAGAGAGAGAGAGAGAGAGAGAGAGAGAGAGAGAGAGAGAGAGAGAGAGAGAGGAAAAAAGAGTAAGTGAAAACTTAGAAAATTGTTTGATTGGTTTTATGCTTGACTAGTATTATGAACTTTACAAGGGAAGAAACTTACAATGTATATCTTGTATAGTTATACATTATTATGTAAATGATAAACGTTTTATTAATTCATAACTACTTTGATGACTTGTAGGCCTATATATAATGAAAAAAAAATGTTATAGAGATGTGAGGAATGGTATTTTACCCCCTAATATCCCATTTTTGTATTCCCCCCTATTATCCTCTTTTTTTAGTCTAGCACAAATCTTACAATGGGGTACATATGTAATTGCGATAATTTCATCTAAGAAATACACTTAGAATACAACAACAACATTAAGCCTTTATCCTTTATGTGGGATCGGCTAAATGAATTATTACCTCTATTGTGTTTTGTTAAGAGTTAAATTCTCATTTAAATCTCCTAAAGAAATGTCATATTAATATTTTCTAACCAAGTCTTTTTAGTTCTACCTCTACGTTTCTTAACATAAGACAAATCTAATATATCTACTCTCCTAATAAGGTCATAGGAAGGCCACCATTTTATGTGACCAAGCCATCTAAGGTGGCTCTCTCTATTTTTTTTTTTCAATTGGAGCTACTCCAACCTTTTCACGTATATGCTCATTTCATATCTTGTCTCTAAAAGTAAAGCTATTCATTCATATAAGCATCATCATCTCTGCAATGCTTAACTTAATATTATGCTTCTCTTTTAATGGCAACATTCTGCACTAAATTAGATGACAAAAAAAGACACTTGGAATCTTGTTTCTAAATCATATGACAAATACGTGCAATAATTGACGCAACAACATTAAGCATTGATCATGAGTATTAATATATTAAATATACAAAATAAGAGTATAAATTGACTACGAAGACTCATTAAATCTAGTATCTGACACAAGTGCATATATTTAAGGTTACGATATCTGTGAAATGTTAATGCTAAAAAAATAGAACTATGACGGCATGTAGCTTGCAGTGGTTTCTAGAATTATTGGTAAGATCAAATTAATCATAACATTTTAAACCACTTAAAATTCACAGGTTTTAAAATTGTTGTATTATATTATAATTGCAGATGTTATATAAACTATGCTATAGCCACCCTATAACAGTGTTAATATATATATTTTTTATTTTATTAAATATTAATGTTGAACTAGAAAATTTTTTTATAAAAATCATACTTGTGTATAATTATAATATTATAAAATTTGTCATAATGTCTAAATAAAAATATAAATCAACTAAAGTTTGTTCATGTTAAATAGTTTATGCAAGTCTATCAATTCTTATATTATTAATTGAAATGTAAATTTATTTATAATTGCATTTTTTTCTTACAGCTTGGGAGCAGTGAATCAACTTGATCATGATCATTAAGATTTTAGATTGACATTATAAAGGAGTGCATCAAACTACATGATTTTTGAGTAGTTACTTGTCAAGAAAGGATTATTAGATTTAAGATTAAAGATAATTTCCTATGCTTTTTATCGTTATGATTTTCCTCACATGATTTTAATGGGAATGAGCTTATCATCTAATAATGTATTTTTTCATGACTTTGATGATGTAGTAGAATTACGCCACTTTCATTATTTTTCAATATGAAACTTGATTCTTATATTAGTGAATTAGCATTAAATCATGCTTGAATTCAAAGCTTGTTAATGTTCATGGATATGGACATGTTTTTCCCTAATTATTTTCTCACAACTAAATGATTGGTTGCAGGACTGTCGAGATACTAGTAATGGTCTATATAAAGGTAAACATTATCGTTTGAGGTTTGGATTGTGGTTTGAGAGTGTTAATTTCTTTTTTTTTTCTCGAAAATGAAAAGCTAGAGACCATCATAAAAGGAATATTGATCTTTTTGTTATATTATGATTATAAGTGTGAATAAAAATACTTTAAGTGGTTGTTAATTTGTATGTTGCATGTATTTAGATTGTCAAAGCATTCTTGATATTGTGTGTGGTAGTTTTAAATATTATTGTTAACTCTGAAAAATTCATTCCCCGACCTCTTTGTACTCAATTTTTTCAATAGAAAAAGTTTTAACAAGATTGATCTTTTATGATAAATTTTTAGAAGTCATATAATATTTTATATAAGACAATACCTAGAGATTTCTTTCTCATTATAGGAGGATATTATGATATGAGGTATAGTTTCGCATAGGTGCAAAGCCTATATAATTAATTACCTTCCTCAATGTTGAGAGAGAACTTTAAATTAAGGCTAGTTATTATATTGGCAGTAGGTACCTAACATATAGAGCAAAACTTCAAGTTTTGGAAACTGAAGTTTTAGGATGGTTAGGGTTTTGAAATTTATAACCGTACACTTAAATTGGATGATAAGGGAATGATGATGAGTCTGATCAAGATCTTATTAGTTTCATCATCTCGAGCTATCGTGCCCCTAGTCTACTTAGAGGAGATAGCGACCCAATCGAACCGAATGATCCTTATTAGTAGCCATAAGTTATTTCGTCCAATGGTGCTCTACAAACTTGAGGTTGGTGTTTGTCATAAGGAGACATTTAAGCCTCCCTTACATGAAAAATTGGAGCTTTATGAATCAGTCTTCTAGATCTGGCGCAAATGTATCATATAGCTAGTTACCTCCATCTACTTCAAGTTTGGTTATAAAAGAACTTCAACATTAGAAGATTGACAATCTTTGGTCATTTGTACTTTGGTGCTTATGTTATATCTACTATAAAAAATATTATCAATTGTTCATTGTTCTTCTATTAGAATGTTTCTGATTTAATGTGATAAGGTTGAGTAAAATATAGAGTTATAAATTTTGTTTTACTTTTATGAAAATTTTGTATTAATGTCTACAACAACAACAATAATAACATCAAGCCTTTATACGTTATCAATCTCTATATGTTATCATAAGTAAGCTAATCATCCAATTGATCAATATGTATATGTTATCAGAACCATTCTCCATCTTTACTATGTTGGAAAATAATCAACTTCAAATTAAATATATAATAGGTCATTAGAAGATGCCACAAAATTTATTATCATCAAAACAAACACATTTGATCTAAATCTTATACAGGAACATATATTGATTTGTTCAAAAAACCACAATAAATTTATGTACATTTGAATATAGCATTGTAAATTTATATAACCTAAAACAGTTCATCACTGTGTCTCCAACTCCTTAAGCTTCTTGTTAGAACTATCAAGAACTTATTTATCCCCAAAAAAATGCTTAGCAATCATAACATTCCTTATTAAATCATTAAACAAAATAATACTTCAGTGTGATTTTGTATTGAGACCATGAAGAAGCTCACACCACTCTGGAACCATAGAATCAAAAGCCAGTTCACAAGAAGTTTGATATTAGATGACAAGGGGTGATAGGCATCATTTGGAAGATTTTTTTTGCAATAATAATTTATTAATTTTAATTTTAATTAATATGAAATGCTTGTTTACTCATCATTTACAATTACTTGAATCGACACTTTTTATAGCAGCCAACCAAATTTGGACTACAGATACAATACAATACCTAATTTATCAAAGGAAATAAAGGATAATAAACAAAATATAGATATCTTAAAATTGTAACATTAAGACAGCATACATCCACCAGCACTCCATTTGATTACAATAAAACTTTAGCAAATGCACATGTCATCCAGCAGCTCATGTTCTTATTCCATGAGTAAAGAATATATCAAGAAAAAGAATTCTAAGCAATATAGACTCCATCTAGTACACAAGGACCTCTTGCCATGCATGAACCTTCAGGACTTCAATTATAAGATTGTGTGATGACAAATCAGCCATGAAAGGTCATTTCAAATAAAAAAATAGCTTATTTTATTAATGTGGCCAAATGTCAAAATTCATGTGCATATCGCAGTAGTTGATACATGAAAAAAATCATGCAAGCAAACAATGTATAACAAAATTGATGCTATTCATTTAGCACGCATTATTCTTAAATTTATAAAATCAACACACTAAGCATTTAAAATGATCTTTATGTACTCACAACTATGTTGATTGTTATGCATTCAAGTAAAATGCTTAAGAGTATTAACACCTTGATTCATGTAAACTTTAAATTAAAGTGGAGATAAATTTATGAATCTTTATTGGTAATGAAAATTTATCAAATTACAAGAAAATTTAAAATTAAAATTTTTTGAATCTAGATGTATTTTAGTACGTATAAATTTAAATTAAACAAAATTAATACATGAAAATTCCTAAATTGAATAATTTTTTATCATATGTCAAATGTAAAATATTTTCTATAACATTTTCGCCTATTAAAAGGATATTCAAGCAACTAAATTTAGTTAAAATATAGGAGTATACCTTTGTGAAGGTGGCAGGATGCTGCATATTTTGAAATATGTTCATCATTCATTACCAATGAAATTCCTGATGAAAAGCATATGTTAAAAGCTCCTAACCAAGCTATTTTCAGTATCCTGAACATTCTTGTTAATCCAAATTTAAAAAAAAAAATTAAAAATAAGCCTCTCCCCTTTTAGTTTTATAGGCTGGTATATAAAGAAGGTATGAAGAAAATAAGCTAATTATTTTGAGGGGTAAATTGTGGGCAAAGCCTAGTCATTTACTACAAAGAATAGTTATAAGAGAAACAAAATACATCTCAGTATATCATGAAAGTAAGCACTAGAGCTATAGCAAAAACGAGCAAGGCATAATCCCAAAAACATAAAAAGTTATATAAAGAATAAGAGAAGAACACGAAGTATAAACTCAAGCGGGCCAAAATTGTCTAATGCTTAATCATTTTGATTGTAAAAACCAAGAGCCCCGATTGCCAAAAAGGCCATCCACGTGCTCCGACTATGGTGGAAAGGAAAAATCTCAATCATCATTACCCAACATGGCAAAAATTACAAAAATGAAGCTCCCAACATCTTGTTTTCACATTAATGGCCCTTTTGATGTTATTTATAACAGTGGATATGCAATTGATACTATGCCAAAATATTCGTTCATTTCTTTCCCTTTGAATTAAGTAAATAATCAGCATTTAGATCAAATAGATCTGAGTTTTGAAGATAGAGAAGCATGTTGCATATCTTCAACAAATTCAAAAATATGGAGCATACTTGGTCTTTGGAGAAAAGAGAAAGCAACAATAAGGATATTGCAAAGGATAGCATAAGTGAAATCACACTAAAAATAATGATAAGTGTTATCCGAGATCAAATAGCAAAAAGAACACTTCCACCTACCACATCCTTAGAGAACAACTTTTGTGCCATATAAATTTCCACCAAGGGACCGTAACATTATTAGCATAGTAAGCATGCATGAAACAATTCAAGTTGGGATTCAGAGACCCACACCATAATATGTATCATCTTCCATGTTATTGCTAAACTGCACTTTAGGTATAATATAAAAAATCATAATAGAGAGGATCCCAGGATTGCACCCCGAACCATTAATAATGAAAGAGAAGGTAGTAAGACAATTGAAACCAAATAATAGGATGGACCCAAATAAGATTTTAAATAAACTTTTCTCTTCACACAAAAAGTCCCAAATAAAAGAAAACTTTCCTTCATCTTTAACAAGAAACTTAATATAAGTTTTAATGGATCCTACAAGAATTTTAAAACTTCCTAAGATTTAGAGCCTTTTAACCATAGAGTGCTTTGCATTCCACCAAAAAAAAAGGAGACTTTGACCATCCCAATGTCTCCAAATAAAAGAATACTTACTAGCAAAATTAAGCACAATAAAAGGAGGAAGACTAAGGCCTCCACCTTCTCTAGGTTTACAATAATTGACCAAGAAACTAGCTGCATTTGATAGTGAAATGGAACCATAGTACAAAAATCTAGAGCCAACTTTGTTTAATAATTTATGATAACTTTTAGGTAATATAGTACCTCTTATCTACTATTGCAGACAATGAATTTAAGATACTATAATCTCCTAGCAAAAGAGAGAGACTTTGCTTTCCATCCATCAAGAAGAGTGAAGGCTTTGTCCATAAGGGGAGGGAATTATTGAATGAGGATTCTTTTAATGAACTTGGTATACCACAGTAAGAGTCTTTTAAAGCTTGTAAGTTTTAGTTACTAGCCTTTCCAAAGACAAGAAGGTTGTCAAAATACATGAGGTAGGCAATATGAAAGCCAATATGAGCAGTTGAGATGTTGTGAGAATTTATTTCCTTATCAAAGAGACTAGAAAGATCTTTCATTCCAATACAACGTATGGAGGAAAACTTTGACTTAATCCAAAAGAAGAAGAGAGGAAGCCTTATGAATTCCAATTGATACATATTGAATAATTCATATCTCAATACAAGCTTTAATCCAACTAATAAACATTGGTGGGAACCCATTTTGCTGCATTATGATAAGAACAAATTCTCTAGAGACAATATTAATAAATTTAAAGATGTCAGGTTTGGCATAAAAGTAGCCATTTTTCTTGGGTTTTTTGAAGTCATCAAGAATTTTCTTAGACAATTTAACATTGTGTAGTTTTTTTGTCAATGAAACATGCTTGACTAGGATAAATGATATAAGGCATGAGGGAGTTTAAGCTTGCTTTCTTTTGAAATAATTTTAGAGTTGTTGCATGGGGAAATGGTCCTATAGTTTAAAATATATGTACCTTTTGATTTTTTTGATATAAGAAAAATCCCACTGGCTTTGCTTTTTAAGCAAGTAACTTTTGAGGAAGAATTATCTGACAATTTTGCAAATATGACTCCCAACCACCTCCTAATAAGAAGCATAAAATTAAAGGTATAATCCGGACCACAAGAAATCGATCTAGAGAAATAGAAAATCATAGTTTTAGTTTCCTCATTTTGTAATTGGAATAGTTAAAGAAAAAATGAGGTGTTTTGGAACCTTCCCACAGACTAGAGGAGAGACATCGCCATCATTCTTGAAAATTGAAAAGACCCTTATATAATGAATACCTTCCTCAATAATACTAGTACGATTAATAAATGTCCGTAGAAATTATTCTATAATGCAATTGTGATTTTTCTTAACATTTATTTTCCAATAAAGAAACTTAAGGTCTTCCTTCCCATTCTCAAGACACTTAGCCCTACCTCTTTGAATTTCCCAAGAAGCACAAGCATTATAAGCAAGTGGTACCTTTAATAAGAATTGTTTGCAAGTCAAGTGGAAAGTCCTGGAACAACTATTTATTTTTCTTTGTGACAGCAAAAAAGTGTATACTTTCTTCACTGGCAAAGGCTACAATGGAAAAATGAAAAAGATTAAGGGAATAAATTGCTTCATAGATCACTTCTCACTTCTACACTTAAAAAGCTCCTCCAACATTTAAAAGTAGGTTAGATAAAAAACTTGATTTTTTGTAGTGAACAAGTGAATTTTTAAAGTCATCCTTATTCCCTGTGACTACCATATAGACAAGCCCACCGTCGCCGTAATGAACAATAATTCTGATGAGCTAAAATTTCTTGTTGCAGCGAAGAGTTGTCGGAGGCCAACGGTGGCTTGGAGGTTTCTTTTTGGGAGAATCTCTTGTGGCTCAGTGCAAGGGATAGGTGTAAGATGGGACTACCACCTGTAGGGAATAAGGATAACTTCTAGAGTCACTGAAGTGCAAGAGGTCTAACCTTTATCCGTATGCGATGTCTAAGGAGGATTAAGAAAAGACCTCCATAATGTTTATATTGCCCGTTAAGCTTTACCTGGGCAAATAAAAAAAAAAGGAGCATATGGATAATTAAAATTCATAGTTGGAACATATGGGGAGAAAATTTAAAACAAAATTATTCACCAACAGGATTCACGAGAGCGAAATTTTAAAATATTAAATAGTTTGGCATATTCTTCACAAAATTGAAGAAATTTTCAAACTGTTTGGAGAATTTTTATGTCTACATTTAATAGTTTGACATTTATTCCTCTCCCATTGCCGATGCCTGAATAAGGCTCGTTGATGCTCGAATAAATGTTAATTGACATCGGCAAAGTCAAATCAATTGGGCATAAATAGGTTTGGTTCTTTGTTTATTTTATACATTATTTATTAGTGGATTGATTTTATTTTGTATTGTATTCTATTTTTAAATATTTTAAATATGTTTAGATTAATATAATAGATTAATATTATTCTTTAAGATATTAATTAAATATAAAAAGTAATTTATAAGTTATGTACAAACTAATTTATAATTAATTAATAATTCAATAATTAATGAAATTATTATTAATTTAATTATTGACATTTTATATGTAAATAAATTAATAATTAATTTGTGGATTTAACACAAATTAATTAATATATATGATAATCCACCAATTAATTATTAATGACAAAATTACTTGAGGAGAAATAATGACTAATTAATTAGCAAGTTTATTAAATTATAACTGAGTTAAAAATTAATTTGAAAGTTAATTTATAATTGATTTATACATTATTAAGTAAATTAATCAAAAAATTAATTTGAATTAATTTAAATTAATCACCAATTAATTTTTTTTTAAATTGCTTTAATTTATATTAAGATTTGTGAGTGGTTGAGAATGATCTTAATTTATATGAAGATTAGAGTTTAGACCTTCAAAATGTATTGGTCATCTATGAAGAAGATTCGAGGCATCCCCAATAAAGAAAGGTTCGATGATGTATGCAAAAAAATGAATGCTTGTATAGAACGAGCCAATGATAGACTGTTGGA
Source organism: Dendrobium catenatum (assembly GCF_001605985.2). Classification (NCBI taxonomy): domain Eukaryota; kingdom Viridiplantae; phylum Streptophyta; class Magnoliopsida; order Asparagales; family Orchidaceae; genus Dendrobium; species Dendrobium catenatum. The sequence continues at coordinate 5,487,750 of NW_021319178.1, forward strand.
GCAAAAGAAGAATGCAAATGAGATATTTAGGTGTTGCATACATAAATGGAAAAAAGATGAGGATAATTCCCTTTGGCATGTGCATGATGAAGTAATAAGGGTAAAACTTTATAAGAAGAGATATTTTCTAAATATTGCTAGTTATAAATATGTTCAAATGAGGTTCTATAATAAAAACTAATCATCTTGTAAGTCCTCATTTCTTACAGATGTGCTATCCACCTAAAAGTGTTGAACCAGATATTGGCTGCAACAATGTTGACATCGAGCATGTGATTTTATATCGTAAATAGCACTTATAACAAGTTCATATTAGATTTATATAATGATATGATGAATGAGCTTTTACTCGAAGGTAAGCCTAGACAATTTTTGAATGATAAGGACTGATAAGACCTTTAATTTGAGTTTGAGTTTCTTCTAAAGTGCTATCCAACTCAAACTAAACTCCAAGCACGTCTGCTTGTGTTGCTTAGGAAATATAAATATATAGTACAACATATGTTTGCTTCTATTGTATTTTCATTATCTTGCTTATTATAGCTAATATCTTAGTGGAGAAAAAATAGCACTATATATTCCTTTCTTTATCACTTGCAGTTCTATTACTATAGTTTATATGATACTAATAGTTTATGTTATATTAATGAAGGTTCGTTTTATTGATTATCATACCTTTTAGGCATTAAATTTTTTTTCTCTATCCAAGGCATATATTAAATGTTAATATATGTTATGTTAATTAGAAAATTAAGTAAATTATCACTAGAAGCATAATTATAAAAAATTACATATATAATAAGATAAAGTTATATGATTTTTATAGAAAGCATACGAATATAATATACCTAAATGCAAAGCAGTCTCATCTTCGACATAGAAGGGCATCTGTGCCATGGGTATATCAGGTAGGCGGTCATCGAGCTCTTAGTTGTATATTTGCCCCATCATTATTATCCTCCTCTAATATTCCTGCATCTAGACATCGTTGTTGTAAAAGCAAATCTTGCTACGTCAGAGATGCTAACAAACACAATAAACCCATCCAGTCAATAATTTACATACTAGATGAGGTGTATTGGTCAAACTATTCTCGCTGGTTGGCATCCTGGGTAGCACCGAGAGTTTGAAAGTGGCACTGACTGAAGTAAAATAACTTGAAGATGGTCTTTCATTGTATGGATCAACTACACAAGCCATTGAAGGTCCACCCACCTCATAGGCCGATGGAAAGCAATGAGCTCTAGAGTTGACGTACATGGAATGCCTCGATGGCTGTATGTTTTTAACACGAACTTTAGTGCCTACATTTCTTATGGGTGCATCTGAAATTGATTTCCTCAACCCTTTTATATGGGTTCGATGTCTGTGTGCCTTCTTAATAGGTGGTGAATGATGCTCTATTGTATCAAATGTGCTATAGTCAATGTACATTGATCTATAAGACTTGTAAACTTTCTCAAACCATCATTTATTGCTTCTTGCATCGATGCTGCATTCTGCACTTAACCTTCTATGAAAGAGTGGAGCATATTTTTACTATAAATGTAGTAGTTCGATTGTTACAAAGATTACAAGAACTTTGAGGGAATCATAAATTCTATAATTGAATAATTACTACAGCTAGTTAACATACTAATAGTCTTTCCCTGGGTGAGCTTGGATATAAAATCTTTGGAGCCTCTACCGATGGACTCAATAAGTAAATTGACTCCCATGACCTATACCATCTTAAATATTTGGTTAGCTCCCAATTTCCACTACCCACTGGTATATGTACTTGAGTGACATAAGCCTGTTGATTATTCCATATCTTAATGTAAGTATGGTATTGAAGCAACCAATCAACATCTGTCTGGCTATGTCCATCAATCCTCCTAAAAGTGTGATGAATGGGCTGAATATTAGAAGACTGCATGCCACAAAATTGTCTCATAAACCTATTAGCCAAGTGCCACTCGATCTGCTTCCAACTAATCAGTGGAACACGTACTGTCCATATATCAGATCCTACATGACAAATATGAGGCAGGCGTGCCATTATAGCCTTCGTGTATGGATTTATGGTGAATTGGCTATGTTGTAAAACAACGAACTCATCTGCATACATCAATGTGTTCCTAGAAGGTACCTCAAAATTCCTATCCTCCACCCACTTACAGGTGTAAATTTTTATATATATAAATTTATAACTAGGTGAAGTTCTCATGTAATAATGGGAAGAGGAAATCACCTGCACCCTAGTGGTTTTTCAACAATATCACAGGGGAAAGGAACTCAAAGCATAGGGTGTTCTACATGCATTCTCAGCTACAACCATACCCATAAGAGTGGAAAGCATCCTATATTATAACGTCGACTTGAACTTTTCAATAAGTAGAGCTCTTTGTAAAGATAACTTAATATTGAACTTACTATTGGTGTTAAGTAATGCAATGTGAGAGTGACTTATCAGGCAGTAGAAAACACCCAATCATGTATTGATGTATGTCATAATGTGCCATGTGAACATGTTAAGCTTCATATCTTTTTATGAATCTCTATAAAATTTCCACCACAACCATCTCAGTGGAAGCATGGACTCTAATTTTGAACTAACCATCCAAAACATTGACTAAATTGTCTCATATGTTGGGTCAATGTAAATGGTATATGGCTTAGGATGCACACCAAGTAATTCGTCACAGTAATCCAGCTAGCTCTCCTGATGTAGTCCTAACCCAACAGTAATATGCACCATCATTATTAGACCATCCACTTGAATCCCCAACAATAGCTAAATATCCTGTAAAATTATGGTCATCTTGCCAATAGTCAAGTGGAACATGTTTGTAGTAGTATATCTTATCTTAACCTAAGTAGTAAGAAGATGATGGTCTAGTTGAATGAATTGCAGGTGTTTGATGTAGTCAAGTCTGAGATGATGTAAAGTATATATAATTCAAGTGCACTCAATAGGGCACTCTAGTGCTATACATAGATGCATTGATGGCACTAGTAGTCCAGTCTGAAAGTAAATTAATGACATATGGTTATGGTGAGTATTGTTTGTAAGAGAAAACATCAAATTTAAATGTTATAAATAAATACCTCATCTTGATTGTTCACTTTGTGTGATGCTCCCAAGGCATAAATGTTGTATGTTATGACCCCTACACCAATCTCTCTGCCTACCTGTCTAATCTGTCATGACTACAATAGCATATTCTTTTGGTAAGTCCTATGAAGGAGCATAAGAAGTTGCTATTAACCCATTCTTTAAAAAATTTGGGGGTATCTATAATAGAGAGAGAAAGAGAGAAATTTGGTTCAATGGCCAATATATTATTACCTAAGCAGTGAACAACACCAATTTAATTTTGGAGAGACAAATAAGAGCCAAGGGAAGGCACAAGAGAGTTTGAATCCACATGGTGGGTTATTGAAGAAGTTATGCTTAAAGCAATGATTAGAGAGTGGTTGTTTTGAAGAATCTTGCCACATTAGCAACCTAGATGTCATGGGCAAGCTATGGCATGAGTAATAAAGATTTAGAACACAATTCAAGAGTTGGTGTGATCCAATTTAGGCTAGGTTGGCATTGGGCCTTAGAATTTGGGTTTTAGAGGATTTGGTTCAACATAATTAGTTGACTTGGGTTAAACCATGGGTTAGGCTTGATGTGACATATGCATAGGGTCAAGGGATAATTACTACAATAGATTATAAAATTTAATTCTATAAGGGTTGGGTTTGGGTTCAAGAAAACCCCTTTAGGAGCCCTAGATTCAACCCATATGGCTAAATTAGGTGGGCCTAAGGGCTGAAACATTTTTTAGAAGGCTCATAATGATCAAATGGATAGTCAACACAAATCCTTCAGTATATCAAGAATATACCAAATATTGGTAGGAACACTCATGTAATTGGTTCATACTTGACCAAATATCACCTTTATTTTGAGTCTAGTAATTAATTCATGCATGCACCTTATCAAGAATACATTAATGTAATTATTTTAATTCTTAAATACCTAAATGGAAGCCTCTAAAAAGTACTTTGCTTCAAGAAGAGAGAATAAAAAATCATAGAAGCCTATATTAGTTCTAATTTGGCAGTATCTAACAAAAGATACACCCATGGTTTCTTATACTTATACATGGAGTAATCTTTTAACCTGGAAAAGTGAAAGTAAAATGTAATAGTAAGGAGTGGTGCAGAAGAAAAACTTAGACCATTGGGCAATGAAATCAGTAACTTAATATTACTCAAATTACTCATAGAAGAACATGCAATTATTAAGACTCCTATGGTTTACTATTATGACAATAAAACATACTATTAGTATTTCTCAAAATTTATTATTCCATTTTGACATTTTATAAATTTCATCATTCAATAAATTATTCATATATTGATAGAGGGCTGGCTAGATCTCTATTTATTATTGGATGTTTATAAATCAAAATGGAGGGGGTATGTTCAATAAATTCCAACCATTAATCCCCCCACATAAGTCAAATTCCCATTAGGAATGACAATCACCTTGACAGCATGTGAGAGTAGGTTAAAGCCTAGGCAAGCATCAAATAAGGCATGCATAATACTTAACCATGGAAATGTCTCTTGGATCACTAGCATGACACTCCACCGTCCCTAAATTTTTCCTCATTTATGCCATTCAATTTTGTCTTGATTTACTAGGAAACACATGATTTATTTTACAAAATTTAAAAATTTGTATTTTTTCCTGATTTTTCACTAAAAATCCTATAAGTAGAACTATATTATGATAAAATAATATACACCAAAGTATTCCTAATTCTTTTCCCTTAATTATCTTATATTCTCTTCTTTAACACATATTGATACGACCTAGCTCAGAGGCTTGAATTAACAAGGTAGGAACAAACTATTGTATGATTTTAAATGCAATTTAGTGAGAATAAGAGGAAGAGAGAGTAAGAGATATAGAGATTGAAAGTGGGAGAGATAGAATGGGAGAACATGACTAATAGTGAGAAAGAAAGGGTGGGAAGGATAAAGAGTAGAAGAGAGTGAATGATATAATGAGAGAGGGAGATAGAATGTGTGTGAGGAAGTAAGAGGGAGAGAAGCTCGGCTACAAAGGGTGAGTGAGTGATCGAAGATGTTTTAGAGGGATAGGGAGGGCATTAAAGAGAAAGAGAGTGGCAAAAAGAGTAAGTGAAAGAGGAAGAGAGAGTAATAGAAGAGAAGATAGAGAGAAAATTAAACAAAATAAAGAGAGAGTTATATCTTGAGGGGTTGGGTGTAGAACATTTTTTTTGGAAGATAGTGAAAGCAAGAGAGAGAATGTGAAGGGGAGAAAGAAAAAACAGAAAGAGGGAGAAATGTGGGTGAGATAGAGAGAAACAAAAGGAGACTGATAGGAGGGAAAAAACTAGTAATAGAGAACATAAATAAATAAAAAGAGAGAGATATTAAAGATAGAGGGAGAGAGAGTTGTAAAAAGAGTTGGAAATAAGATAGAAAGAGCGAGAGTATGGTAGCACAAGAGTGATAGAGAAGGAGATATGAGAGAATGGGAGTGGGAAAGAGAGATTTAAATAGAGAGTGAAGCAAGAGAGAGTGTGAGGGTGATAGTGAGTGGGAGGGACACTGAGAGAGAGAACTAAGACAAAGTTAGAGAGAGAGATAGAGGGATGGAGGAAGTAAGAGTTCAAGAGTGAGATATAGAAGACTAATTATGTGTGTGAGAGAGAGAGAGAGGGAAAATTAAAGGGATATTTTAGGATAGAAGATGAGAGAGAGGAGAGATTGTGAAAGAGAGAGATGGGGAGATTATAAAAGAGAGAGAGAGCAAGAGAGGGGGTGAAAGTGAGATCTAGAAAGAGATAGAGAGAGACACAGAAAGACTAAGAGTAAGAGAGTAAGACATTTATTTATATGATGGTACATAGGGTGAGGGAGAGAGTGAATGGAGAGGAGATAGAGAGAGGGAGTCCTAAATCAGGGGATAAGCAGAGCATTTTAGCATTTTAGCATTTTAGCAATAATGAGTGCAATATATATATATATATATGACAGGTTAAGGCTCCTTAATCTTTCATATTTTCTATTTTTCATTAGGTTTGGTAATAGGTTAAGGCTCCTTAGTCTTTTTCTATATGATATAGGACTTCAGCACAATCTTGTATTAGGATTCATCAAATTATTGGTGAAGTTCATATCATCTTGGTATCAGAGTTTTAGTTTTTAAGATAAGTATAACTATCTTTTATTTTATTTTTGTTCTATTTATTATTCCTTGTTATAAAAAAATAAAAGAAAAAAAGGTAAAATAAAAAAAGAAAAAGAAGAAAACAAAACAAAAGAAAAAAAAGTGTTTAAACATTATTTATCTCTTTAGTCAAAAATCATGTCATTTTTTATGAGTTTTGGTGATTTCTCCTTTTGAATCATTGTTGGACTATGTCAAATAGTTTATCTAGTTTAATTGAGAATTATCCCATTCTTATTTTTATTAGAGGAAACATGACCATTCTTACCTTTCAAAGGTGCCTTCCATGCTTTGGTTACCAACCTATCGATTACATCTTTTCTTTTCTCTCTTGTAATCTATCTAGGAGACTAGAATTGGTAGTTTTGGGATACATTTCTGATCGATTCTATCGCTAAGAAGATAGAGAGGGTTAAGAAAACCAACAATTCTAATATTGGAAGTGGAAAGTTGTCCTTTGGACATGCCTTGTTAAGATCTAACAAGTCGATACATATTTAAATCTAATCGTTCTTCTTTTTTACATGAATGATATTGGTGATCTAATTAGCATTTTTTTTCATGGATCCTACCTCTATGAGCTTGTTTGTTTCGATAGACACTTATTCCTCAATCTCCAATCTCATTCTTCTTGGATCTTATTTAATAGGTGTTTCATCTAGTTTTATGACCAATTCATGAACTGCTACATCAGGGGATAAGCAGAGCATTTTAGCATAAATCTAGGCAAAATAGTCCCTAAATTCACTGAGTAATTTTTCTTATTTCTTCTACTTTGTCTTCTAGTAGAACGTCACTAATGAAGGTCGGGTGAGGATCTTCCTCAGTCTGAGAAGATATAGTCAAAAAGCGATGAGATTTCTTGGAGGATTCTTCAAAATATTGAAAATTAAGAACAATATCTGTAGGAGTCATCTTTGGTACCCACTTTAATGAATTATTATTATTATTATTGCGGATGTTTAGTGGTACACACTAGATGTCACACAATTCATTTGCATATATATATATATTCTAGAGATGTTGATCTCAATATTTATTTTCCCTTATGTCGTGACTTTTTGGCTATGGATTCTTGGATATGCATCCAAGTGTCACATTGTGTTGCTCACCATACATATCTTGACTCTTTCTTTGCTCTTTCATCATAATAGATATTTGCTTTTACCTCAATCAGGGCCTTTCAATAACAACTTTTTAGACATAGGGACTGTGTGTCAAGTCTTGATGTTCACTGTATAGAGCTCAATATTATCATTATTATTTTCATTGCTTCTATAACATTTATATGACTAGCCAAAGATGAAAAGAGAAACCAATCCCCAGAGGAGTCACCAGAAATCTATGGGCACCAAAAATTCCATTTTGTTTGTGTGATCCCAGCCTCTCTACGCCATCGGTTTATTTTTCATTTAAGTGTATGCGTAAATATGAAGACAGAGAGTTTTAATGAGATTAGGTTCCAGGAGAATTTTCAAAAGGCATATTAGGTTTTTGATAAGACACTACCTAGAGATTTTGCCCTTATTTTTTGAGGACTTTATGATCTATGTTCTAGTTTCCTATAGGAGCAAGCACCTATAGTTAATTACCTCATGATAACAAGAGAGAACTTTTGATTAAGGCAAGTTATTAAAGCGGTCACATAGGTTATGAACCTATCGTATAATAGTAGTACTTTTATGGTTTGAATTTTGAATTTGGATTTTGAAAATTGAAATTTATAGTTTATCACCATAAAATTAAAACTGGTGGTTGGGTGAATAAAGATGAGCCTGATCAAGATCCCATGGTTCCATCGTCTCAGGCTATCAGGTCCCAAAATTGATCTTCGAAATCTCCAATTGATGATGATTTGTTTCAGGTAAATGAATGTCGGTTGCCTGTAGAAAATTTTATTAAGTACCTAAATTTTTTGGAAATTTCGACAGCGTCTCGACATCCTCTCCCCAGCATCGGGAGGTACGGAGGGCATTTTTCCTTTCCAAAATAATACTATATATAGAATATACTTATTATAATATAATAGAATATGTATTATTATTATATATTATAATAATATATATGTACTATATGAAGAAAGGGAGGGAAACAGAGGAATCGGGATGATCCGCCAATCGGGTTAGGGGCGGAGGCCATGCACGGTGGAGGGGGAGGTGGAAGCATAGTCGGTGTCGGCTGGGGGGCTTCAACAAAGGCTTACTCTTTGGGAGAAAGTGTCGGTGTTTGCATCTTAAGGAGGGAGATTTGCTTTAGCTAAGGAATGAGATCAGGCATAACGGCTGAGATCCGACGTGGTGTAAGTTTGGTCGGCGAGAGCAAGAGGCTAGAGTTTTCCGGCGACGTCAGAGTCAAATACCAGAGTGGTAGATCAAGTTTGGTGGGAGGTCATATGCGATTTCGACATCAGACGTATGTGTCAAATCCCTTTCCTCATATGTTGCTCTTTTCCTTTGTATTCTTGTGTTTTTGAGAGGGTCTCCCCCCAAATGAGGATGTTTTCATTATTTTGTGCTATGTTTGCAGGTGGTACAGGATCATGGGATCATGAGTTATATCATGCAAGCTGGAGGCGATCGGGAGTAGGAGTCATGTGTGGATTACGGTTATAGGTTAACGCCTCCTTTTGAACTTAATCCAACTACATTACCATGAAACTACACAACCGATAAAATGTTCGATATTGTTTTACCTGAATTCCCTTACTTGAAAATTGCTCCTTACCAAATTTCTTATAAACACCACCATCGCAACCTACTTTCTCCCCACCTTGTTCATTTCCACCTTCTTATAACTTCTTGTATTGAGAATGAATTACAAATGTTTCAACTGAAGAAACTCAGGTTAAATAGAAATCAACACTTGACTTTCTTTATATATTGCTACACCAACATGCCTTGATCCTCCACCCCTATTCTTATTTTTATTATAGGAAACATGACCCTTCTTGCCTTTCAAATGTGTCTCCCATGCCTCCATTACCAACCCAAAATTGCATTGATCCCCACCATTACCTCCATCAAATACTCCCCTTTTACCACTAAGATGTGATTCACAATCACCTCCCCACATGCAGATTTGAAACACTAAACTCAACAGGAACCTCATATAGAAAGAGAGAAGGTAGAGAGAGCTAGAGAATTATATGTAGAGGTATTGTGGGAGGGAAAGAGCAGTGAGGGAGCAATAAGAAGAGAGGGTGTATAAAATAATTTGTTGGAAGATAAAGATAAATTAATGAGTTAGGGAGGGAAATTGAGAATGAGAGAGAAAGAGATAGAGGGTAGGAGAGAGAGAGTAAGTAAATAAAGGGAGGGTTGGAGAGTGATATAATGAGAAAGGGGAAGAGAGAGAGGGAGAGGGAGAGATAGTGAGATATTATAGGAGAGAAGGAGATAGAGTGAGAGGGAGGGAGAGAAAATAGGATAGAGAGAGTAAGAGACAGAGAGTTGGAGATAGATAGAGAGTAGGATAGGGATAGTGAGAGATAAGGAGAGAGTGAGAGATAGTGAAAGAGAAAGAGACATTGTGTGGGAGATAAAGAGTGAGAGAAAAAGAGATATTTAAACAAAAAGCAAGTGAGATGGAGAGGGCAAGAGATATGGAGATAGACAGAAGAGGGAGAGAGGAAATAGAGAGGGACAAGGAGTGCGAGAAGGAGAGAAAATGAGTGATAGGTAAATAAGAGAGTGGGTGGAAGAATTATACATTTTTAGAGAGGAGGGAAAAAGAGGGATTGTGTGTGAGAGAGAACAACTAAGAGAGAGGGGGAGAGAACAAGATAGAGAGAGAGGGAGGGAGGAGGTAGGAAGAGAGAGAGAGCAAGATAGATAGGGAAGAGATGGAGAGAGAACAAGATAAAGATCATGAGTGATAGAGAGTGAAAAAGTGAGAGAGAGATAGGGAGAGATTGAGAAAGAGGTATATTATGAAAGGTTAAAAGAGAGAAATAGGAGAGAGAATAAGAGATAGTGAGGATGATATGGGGAGAGATAGTGATATGAACTACATCAACAATGTAATAAAACCTAGTAACAAAGATGAATTAGAACCCAAGATCTTAAAGAAAGGTTTGATGAGCCTTGAACTATCACTATACTAGATAAAAAGAGTTAAGACAATGGAGGATTGAAACCCTACACCAAGAAAACCTAAAAATCTCCAAAGAACCCAAGGTGATAAGTTTTGACGATTGAACGCCACAAAACTAACTTGCAGGTTCAGGAGTTCTTTTAAAACCAAGAGGGACACAAAATCCAATAGGAGCATATTCTCTGAAAATCGAAACAAAGATTGAAACTCTCCCCCAGTTAGTCCAAGGTAAATCCAAAATAAAATCCATTGAAATATCAAACCAAGGTTCATTAGGTACAGGTAAAGGGGTGCACAAACTATGGGGTTTTTACTTAGCCATAACCGATTTACATGTTATAAACTTCTCACAAATTCTTTCTACATCACATTTCATATGAGGACAAATAAATGTTCATGCAAAATTCCTAAAATATTAGTTACACAAAAATGTTCCATCAAACCACCACCACTAGCTTCTCTCACAATCAATTCACGTAAAAAACACTTAGACACAGTTTATCTTCTCGGAATAAAAAGCCTTCATGCTTATAAACATACTAAATGCCACTTTTTTGCATGCATTAAAAACATCACCAAAATCAAAATCTTGAGTATATAGATAATTAATATATTATAAATCAAACATTTTCATATAAAAAATGGAAAGTATTTCAATGAGTTCCACCAACAAGGAAAATATTTATTCAATCTTTGCTACCCTTTCAAATGTTTTAAAGATTCATGATCTGTGTGAATCACAAATTCTTTTGGTCATGGTGTTGCAAATTTTTTAAACGCTCACCAAGGAATACATCTCCTTATTATAAGAATTTTACACGTCGCGTGCATCTGTTAACGTCGTGAGTTACTGTCACTAATGTTGAGAATCCTCAAAGAAGGATTTCTATATTTGAAAGACAATCACAGCTAGAAGTCCTAGCTATCAAGAGAATTATATCTGTCGAAAGAATTTCTACAGTGACTGCAACCACCATTGCCTTACCTAACAAGCCTGTCATGTTTGGGAGGCATAATGTTGAAGCTTCCTCAAGTAGAGGAAAAATGACAAAAGACAGAGAAGAAGAAGAATGTTGAGCTCCAAGCTCACCAATAACTACGTGTCCACCCATCAAACCTTCCATTCTAAGAACCATAAGTAACCATTCCTACTTTGAATGGGTTTATGGGCCTAAAATGGTAACTCCACTAGGAAGCTAATGAAGTAACCCATAATGAAATTCACCTCGATGGTCGATCCTTCGGAAAATCTTCTAGGGGATCTTGTTGCTCACCAACCCAAGTCAAGGAAGATGTTAACTTCAAATGTAGCCCGCGAGTTCAAGAGATCTTTTTGCCAAATTAAGAACTAGAAATTCAGTGGCGCCATTACAAAAAAACGAAATCTAAAAAGAAGTGGAGGAAGAAGAAGAGGACACCATGGATGTCAAAGTAGTTTACTTGGTGAGACATGCAACATTGATAATAATGCTGATTATTATGATGTTGAAGATGATGGAGATTGGTAGCCACCACTTAGATAAATGCATCGATGCCACCATGAGACTAGGTTAGTCACCGATAGAGGTGGTCACTCCTCAGAAGGAAGAGAAGAAAAGGATGAGGAGAATCCTTTCAATGTTGAAGATGTCATGATTATCGATATGTAGTATTAGATAAGATCCTAGGATAGGGAAATCTATCAGCTGAACCAAAAGATGAGTGAGGTGATGGTCCAAATGGTAGTAATGATGCAGAGAAGTACTATGGCAGGCCCTGCACAATCTACTTGACCCTCAAAACCTTCAAGCGCCTTAAGTATCAGGAGTACGAAACAGCCTTAAAGGTGGTCACAAGATGCAAAATGTCATTTGCCATCCTAATCTACCAAACATTGCCAGTATCTCCGAGCTTGTAATGGATATACAGCTGGAGGGAATAATCATAGAAAAAATCAAGGATAACATAACCATTAATCAGGCTAAGAAATTCAAGGGTAAGGGTCGCCCGTATACTATCGAATATGACTAAGTGTCATACCTGAAAGGGTATTCTATGTCAAAGTTTAACACCTTCAATGGTAATAATATCCCTATTTGATTGAAAAATTTTGAGTTTTGAAAATGTTAAAATTTCTTTAAGAAAATTGATAATAACTTTTATATTTTAATTTTAAAATATAACATACCATCAGAAACAATATACCAACTCGAAAAGTGAAAATAAGGTTTCTTAATGCGATTCACATTTAGAATTATAAATTACATTCAAAATATCGTAGCCAAATTTAAGGAAGAACTAGGGGTAAAAATGATGTTCTACTAAATATTTAACTATTATAGTCTAGATGAAGGATCATTAATTTCATATTCAAAGTCATAATAATATAATGATATATATTCCCAACATAAGAAGCCTGTCTTCTCAGTTCCTTTTTTGGCTCCTAGGCCTGATGGTTCTACATTTGAATTTTCAAAAAATTCATGGGACATTTTAGAACCTATTTTTTATATATCTATTTTGCATTATTTCTCTTCTTATAAAATACCTAGGGGTGCTGAAGCTTATACTATTGTTCTCATTCCTAAAAGTGCTCATGCTTCTTTGATTAATTATTTCAGACACATTTCTCTCTGCAATATTTTTTTTATAAAATGGTGGCTAAAATTTTGGCTAATAGAATACAACTTATTTTGTCTCATATTATTCACCTTAGTCAGTCTGGGCTTATAAAATAGAGAATTTCTATGGATAATATTTTATTAGCTTCAGAATTATTGAGGTACTTCAATTGTTGGGCTGATGTAAAATAATTCTATGCTAAACTTAAAATTCATAACTCTATCAACATCGTTACTAGATTTTTTTTATAGGGAGGCTAAAAAAGATTTTTTTGGTTGCTATATTTCCTGGATTAAATATTGTATTGTAAAAATTTTCTTTTTTATTGCTCTTAATGGTTCCTTAGAAGGGTTATTTTGCTCCTCTTATCATCACGGTTGTCTTCTATCTCCTTAGTTATTTTGTATAGTGATGGATGCATCATCTAATTTGATATATGATATATTTTTTTTATACTAATTTTGAGGGAATAGTGGCTATTGATAACTATATTTCTCATTTACTTTATATAGATGATGTTTTAGTTTTTGGAAAAGCCTTGGCTCTGAATGCGAAAAGTTTATATGATATTTTGGATTATTTCTTCCCTCTTTGTTAATCATAATAAAAGTTTGGCAATTTTTGCCAGGTTTACTATTTTTATGGACAATATTTGTCATATTTAAAATATTTCTAATTCTCAACACAGCATTCAACATTTAGGTCTTCATGTTTCTACCTAAAGGCTTATTGGTTATTATTTTAAACCATTTCTTAATAAATTTATTGATTTGCTTTCTTATTGGAAGGCTAAGGAGCTCTCATTTGCGAAAAGAATTCAATTTCTTAAATTTACTAATACCAATTACATTACTTATTGGATTATAGGTATTGTTATTCATATATTTTGCCTTAAATTTATAATGTTTGCTATTTTTTTCTTTTTCAGGATAATGTTAATGCTAAGAAAATTCATATTATCATATGAAAGGATGTATGTAAGACAAAGTGTTTTTGGGGTCTGGGTATTCCAGATCTTGTTGCCTTATATTATTTTTCAATTGTTCCATTATTTGGAGGATTTTAAATGAGCATTATCTTTAATTCAGTTAGGTTAAGTAAGTGAGAGGGAGAGAGAGAGCGAGAGTGTGTGGGAAAGTGAGTTAGAGAGCATGATAGAAGGGTAATATAAGGAGAGAGAGATAGAATGAGAGGGAGATAGAAGATAGAGAAAAAGAGAGAGATGAGAGATAGTGAAAGTGAGAGAGCAAGAGACGCATAGAGAGTGATATCTAGAAATAAAGGGAGAAAGAAGGGATGAGAGTAAAAGAAAAAGAGATTTATTTATGAGGAGGTATAGAGGGTGAGGGAGAGAGTGAATGGAGAGGAGGAGATAGGGAGAGAGGGAGAGACATAAAGTGATAAAGATAGTGTATATGATAAAGATAATGAGAGAAAGAGAAGAGAGAGAGAGAGATAAAGAGTAAGAAAGGGTGAGAGAAAGAGAGGGAGAGATCTAATGAGAATAAGAGGAAGAAAGAGTAAGATATATAGAGATTGAGAGAGGGAGAGATAGAATGGGAAAACAAGACTAACATTGAGTGAGAAAGGGTAGGAAAGATAGAGAGTATATCAGAGTGAATGATACAATAATAGAGGGAGATAGAATGTGTGTGAGAAAGTGGGAGAAGAGAAGCTAGGCGAGAAAGGGTGAGAGAGTGAGAGAAGATGTTTTATAGGTATAGGTAGGGCATTGGAGAAAAAGAGAGTGGCAAAAATATTAAGTGAAAGAGGATGTGAGAGTAATAGAAATGAAGATAGAGAAAAAAATAAAAAAAATAAAGAGAGATGAATATCTTGAGGGGTTGGGTGTATAACATCTATTTTTTGGAAGATAGTGAAAGCAAGAGAGAGAATGAGAAGGGGAGAGAGAAAATAGAGAAAGAGGGAGAGATGTGGGTGAGATAGAGAGAATTAAAAAGAGACTGATAGGAGGAGGAAAAAAAGTAATAGATAAGAAAAAGAAATGAAAAGAGATAGAGAGATATTAAAGAGAGAGGGAGAGAGGGAGAGAGGGAGTTGTAAAAAGAGATGGAAATAAGATAGAAAGAGCGAGAGTGTGGTAGCACGAAAGTGATAGAGAATGAGATATGGTAGAATGGGAGAGCAAGATAGAGATTTAAATAGAGACTGAAGCAAGAGAGAGTGTGAGTGTGATAGAGAGAGGCAGTAAAAAAGAGAGAGAACTAAGAAAAAAAGAGAGAGAACTAAGAAAAAGATAGAGAGAGAGATAGAGGGAAGAAGGAAGCAAGAGTGAAAGAGTGAGATAGAGAAGACAATTTGTGTGTGAGAGAGAGAGAGAGAAAGGGAAAATTAAAGGGATATTTTAGGCGAGAGGATGAGAGAGATGGAAGAGATTGTGAAAGAGAGAGATAGGGAGACAATGAAAGAAAGAGAGCAAGAGAGGGGATGAAAGTGAGATCTAGAAAGAGATAGAGAGAGAAATAAAAGGACTGAGGGTAAGAGAAAAAGACATTTATTTATATGGAGGTACATAGGGTGAGGGAGAGAGTGAATGGAGAGAAGATATAGTGAGGGAGTGATAAACTGATAAAGATAATGAGTGCAAGGTATATGAAAATGAAGCTCAAGATACTTTATTGTTTCCTAGTGGCCTAATTACAAGACTCGGAGTTAAATATTTCAAGGAAGCACTAAATGTGTAAATCAAAGAGAAATGGGTTGATCCTAAAAAGACCAAAATGATTCGAATAGTCAAAGTCTAGTCCATCTCATCAAAATAATTATGGTGATTAATATTTATGGACTTTCATAACTATTAAGGAGGTAATAAAAGAGGCTCATTAATAAGTATGTATTTGCTAAGTTTCAAGAATATTAAATGGGTAATGGACATGGAAATTTTTGACCATATGTGGGAACTTGTTTTGAGGTTTAACAGTTTTAAATACATTGAATCTTGTCACTTACTTTGAATCTGCTCACTTTATTATTTTAAAAATGCGGGGACTCTTTTTTTGTTAGTGTTTATGTTGTTTTAAAGATATATTTGTGGAAAATCTATTTTCATTGATTATGATTTTGATGATAGCAAACACTCCTATTTTTTCTACAACTGCCTTGGCTACTAACATTTTAGGACCACAAGATCAAAGGTAATCAAAACCAGCTCAAGATTAGGTAGACTAGGTCTGAGTCAGTTTGTAATGTACTGTTTCCCTTTCTTGAGTCAATTATAATCTTTGAGGTGTCTGATGCTAAGTAACCCTACACACACACTTGGGTGATTTTTTCTGTCTAAATTTAGAGTTTTCTAGTTTTGCTTACATCGGTCGGGCCGATATTTCTATCGGCATAGATGATCGATTCAAAAATAAAACCCCTAATCAGGGCATCATGGTTAAGGCAGTCGTCATTAAGCCGATCAGTATGGACGATATTATATCGGCCAGGATGATAGGCTCAAATAAAAAAAAAATCAGACGCCATGACCTATTTAGGTATTATTTATTTTAGAATGTAAGCCAAGATGATATACTATCGGCCTAGACGATGCAACATAACTATGCCTAAATTGATCTGATAATTAAGGAAAGTAATTAAGGCTAATTACACGATCACATCGGTCGTGACGATGGCATGGATGATTAACATCAGCCTACTTTAATTATGGGTGATGTCCAGGATGATTTGGCTCAGATTTGAACTAATTGACTAGGACAATAGCCTATCATCCTGGACGATGTGACCAAAATTACTGTAACCATCCCAAACCGATCGGGCTAATTGAACAAAATTTATGCTGATCGGCCAGGACGATAGGGCGATCGGCCAGGCCGATACCCCTATTGGCCTGTACAATAAAGTCAATTTATATAAAATAAGAGCTATTTTGAAGCTCTTCTATTTAAGATCTCTTGCTCTACCTTGGAGGAGATCTTTTGCTACTATCTTGACCTGAGAAAGCCTAGAGAAGAGGGGGAGAGTGGGAGAGAGAGATAGGATTTTATGAGGGGGAACTTGTGAGGGGAATTCATACGGGTTTCTCCAAGCATTATTCCACTTCTTCTACCACTAGAGCATCTTGTCCTTAGAAGGGTTGAGAGAGGTGAGCTTAAGTAATCAATCAAGGTTCTCTACCTGCTTCAGCAGGAAGCAAAAGGAGTTGGGTTCTCTACCTCATCGGGGTTGGCGAAAAGGAGTTTTTGTGAGGACTTCTCTGCCTTGATGTGGGAGTAAAAGGAGAGTCACTTTTATAGTGCAATACTCGGAGGGTACCTCCGTATAGTGGACGTAGGTCATGTTGACTGAAACACTATAAATCCTTGTGTTCTTTTTCTACTGCTTCCACATTTAATTTTTTGCACTTTGATTTACGTTGTGGTGAATATTGGTTTGAGTTTTGTGTTTTTATTATAAGAATTTTTAAAATACCATTTCACCCCCCTGACCCCCCTCTTGGTTAATCTTGGGCCGGTTCATAGGGCTTAACATTCCTAACGAACTTTCAAGTGGTATAAGAGCTGCATTCATAAAATTAAGTTTAAAAACTTTTTGAATTTTGATCCATGGCTAACTTTGGGAATCATAATATAATGGAAGGATATTCTATTACATGACCACCTTTGTTTGATAATCTTCCTTTTGATTTTTGGAAAACTCGCATGTCTAGTTTCTTATAATCGATTGATTATCGCATGTGGATGCTTATTAAAGAAGGATATTCTCCACCTTCTCATGAACTTAATGGAATTAAAACTGAAGTACTTTTTACTGAATTGACTTTTGATGAAAGAGATTTAGCACAAGTTAATGCAAAGTGTTTGAACTATTTTTTTGTGCTTTAAAATGTGAAGATTACATGTGTGTTTCAACTTGTGCTTCTAGTAAAGAGATTTGGGATAGATTGTGCATTACTTATGAAGGAGCTAATGAAGTTAAGCAATCTCATTTGAATATTATGTTGCATGATTATAAACTTTTTTGTATGAAACATCATGAATCAATTTCTGAAATGTATACAAGGTTTACTCAAATTGTAACTTCTTTGCATGCCTTAGGAAGAGAACTCACTAACTATGAAAAGGTGAATAAAATTTTGAGATGCTTTCCTTCCTCTTTTGATGCTAAAATCACTGCAATTATTGAATCTAAAGATTTAAATACTTATTCAATTGATAACTTACTTAGCTCACTCATTGCTTATGAGTAAGGAGTGAATCAAAGAAATCTAGATGCATGTGAGAAAAGGATTGAGAAAACTGTGGCACTAAAGGCCAATAACTCAGATACTGATTCTTTCGAGTCTGAAAGTGATGATGTTTCCTTCATCACAAGGAAATTTAAAATCTTTCTAAGGAAGAAGCAAAAGAATCATCAAAAGTAAAATAAAGGTAATGGAAATAAAATTTTTAAAAATTCTTTTAATGTTGTTTGTTTTGAATGTAGGAAGCCTGGACATGTGAAAGATGATTATCCTACACTTTAGGATCACTCAAGAAAAGAAAAGAGTGAGGAGAAACCCAAGTTCCAAAAGGACGAGAAGAAATTCTAAAAGGCATTCTGTGCTGAATTTGAATCTGACTCCTTTGAGACTGAGGCTGAGGAAGAGACAACAAACTTGTGCTTAATGGCAGATGATCATCTTGATCAAAATGATGAAGAAGAGGTATGTAAGCCAACCTATGACCAATTGCTTGAAATATGTGAGAAAATTCATGCATCATATATAAAACTTAAGAAAACTCATGCTAGTACGAAATTGAAATTTTTGAATTTATTAAAAGAGCATCAAATTTTGATTAAAGATCACCTGCAAAATGATAGCAATCACATATCTTTACTTAATGAGTTTGATGCATTAAATAAAAAACATAATGAATTATGTGATGCACATGATTCTTTAAAAACATCCTATGCTGAGTTAGAAAAAGAATTAGCAAATTTCAAAGCTTCTAAAAATAAACCATTGCATGCATCACATAACTTTAAAAAGAAACATCACCACATTAGTAGATTAGTTCATCCTTTTTCTGGTATTAGATGTTTTTCATGCGGCTTGCTAGGACACATAGCACACACTTGCACCATCCACCATACTTCACATTGGATTTGGAAACCTAAATTGCATGATTCACAACATACATTACATTCCACATTTCATAAGAAGGGACCCAAACCTGTTTGGGTTCCTAAATCTAACATCTGATGATTTTTGTAGGAAAACTCTCACAAAAGGCCTCATGCGAGCAGATGCTCTCGACATCTGACTGGTGATGCCAATCAATTCATTTTATTGGAGACCAGGACAGGAGGAAAGGTTACTCTTGGAGACAACACCACTAGGAAGGTGGTAAGCTTAGGTATAATTAGAAATTCCAAGAACCTTTTGATTGAAAATGTTTTTCTTGTAGATGGAATAAGCACAACTTGCTCAGCATCAATCAGCTATGCGATAAAGGCTTCATCATAAAAATTCTAGCAAACACTTGGATGATAAGCTTAAATAATAATACTGTTTTACAGGGAAAACATATCAACAATGTTTACATGCTTGATTTAAATAATATTGAATGTTTTGCTTCATTTTGCTTAGAAACAACTGTTGATGATTCATGGATATGGCACAGGAGATTATGTCATGCCAAATATGAAAACCCTTAAGAAAGTGACTTAGAAAGACTTAGTTAGAGGTTTCCCCAAGCTTAAGTTTTCAAAATATCACCTTTGTAATGCCTATCAATAAGAAAGTAAGTCCACTCCACTTTTCACTCCATTAAGGACATTAGCACCTCTAGACCTTTAGAAGTCCTTCACATGGATTTGTTTGGACCCATTAGCACAGGAAAGTCTATGGTTTTGTAATTGTCGATGACTACTCGAGGTTTACTTGGACTAGATTTCTATCACACAATAATTAATCTTTTGATGAGTTTAGATCCTTCTCCACTTGGATTCAAAAAAAGCTGGGTTGTGAAATTTTGACCATCCATAGTGATCATGGGGGGGAGTTTGATAATGAGAGATTTGGAGACTTTTGTGAGAAAATGGGGATTAGCAATAACTTCTCAACTCCCCTCAGCAGAATGGGGTAGCTTAAAGGAAGAATCGGACCTTAGTGGAAGCCGCTAGAGCCATGCTTACTGAATATACACTTCCAAAATACTTTTGGGCTGAATCGGTTAACATAGCTTGTTATGTGTTGAATAGGGTGAATATTAGAGCCAAACTTGAAAAGACACACTATGAGATTCTTATGGGTAGGACACCCAATCTTTCCCACATTCATGTCTTTGGTTGTAAGATTTTCATCCATAATAATGGGTAGTCTTACATAGAAAAATTTGTCACAAAATCTAATGAAGGAGTGTTCTTAGGATATTCTAGTGTTGGGAAGTCTTTTAGGGTGTTTAATAAGAGGACTTTGGAGGTGGAGGAGACTACTCATGTAGTGTTTGATGAACATGATCCTATGAAGTCTAAAGTTGAGGATAATGATGATGTTGGAGAGATTACCACTGGAGTAAAAATTTTGGAGAAGAGGGAAGAGCCCCAAAACACTAAAGGAGTGGGAGAGATTACCCAAGGAGTAGAAGATATAGATCTTGAAGAAAGGGTTGAACCTTCACACATTTTACCTAGAGATTGGAGATACTCTTTGAATCACCCCAAAGAACTGATATTAAGAGACCCTTTTGAAGGTGCAAAGACTAGGCATGGACTTAGGAAGGAAGTGAACCACTGTGCCTTTATCTCAATGATTGAATCCAGCAACATCAATCAAGCCCTTTTTGATGAGTTTTGGATCTTAGTCATGCAGGAGGAGTTGAACTAATTTGTTAGGAATGATGTTTGGGAGCTTGTAGAAAGACCTAAGGGACAAAGTGTAGTTGGAACCAAGAGGGAATTTAAGAATAAGATGAATGATTCTGGTGTGGTGGTTAGGAATAAGGAAAGATTGGTGGCTAAGGGGGACAACCAAATAGAAGGGATAGATTTTGAGGAGTCCTTTGCCCCTGTAGCTAGATTGGAAGCCATTCGAGTGCCATTAGCCTTTGCCTGTTATAAGAGATTTAAGCTTTTCTAAATGGACGTTAAGAGTGCCTTTTTAAATGGGGTAATAAAAGAGGATGTGTTTGTAGAATAACCCCACGTTTTGAGAGTTTCCAATTTCCAAATCATGTTTTCAAATTAAAAAAGGCCATATATGGATTAAAATATGCACCCAGAGCTTGGTATGAGAGGCTTAGCACATTCTTACTAGAGAGAGAGTTTGTTAAGGGGAGCGTAGACATCACCCTTTTTTGAGAAAAGTAAGAGATGAGTTACTCATTTTTTAGATCTATATTGATGATATACTTTTTGGATTTTCTAATAAAAAGCTATATGATGATTTTTTTAAAACAATGAGTCAGGAGTTTGAGATGAGTGTGATGGGAGAGTTGTCCTATTTTTTCGGGGTTTAGTATAAAATAATTGGATAATGGAACCTTTATAAGTCAATCAAAGTACATTAAGGATATCCTAAAGAAATATGAAATGGATAAAGCCAAGCCAATAAATACTCCCATGATTTCTAATATTCAGTTGGATAAGGATATTAGTGGAAAATATGTTGATCAAAAGAAATATAGAGGGATGATTGGATCTTTACTTTACTTAATTGCTAGTCGACTTGATATAGTATTTAGTATTTATCTCTATGCTAGATTTCAAGTAGATCCTAAAGAATCCCACCTGACTGTAGTTAAGAGAATTCTTAGATATCTTTTGAGGACCCAAAACTTATGAATATGGTATCCTTGGAACAACACTACTTTTGAGATTATTTGATATTCTGATTCTGATTTTGTAGGATGAAGGGTGGATATAAAGAGCACTTCTAAAACTTGCCTATTCATAGGACAGTCTTTAGTCTTCAGGCTTAGTAGAAAACAAATCTCTGTTGCACTTTCCACTACTGAAGCTGAGTGCATTGCCTTAGGAAGTTGTGTGGCTCAAGTCCTTTGGTTGAAGCAACAAATTCTAGATTTAGGATTACCCTTTAGGCACAATTTCAATCCGTTGTGACAACACTAGTGCAGTCTGCATCTCTAAAAATCTTATACAATATTCAAGGACTAAGCACATTAACATAAGGCATCACTTTATTTGAGACCATGTAACCAAGGGAGACATTGAGTTAAATCATGTGGCAACTGAGAATCAACTGGCTGACATCATTTGTAAACCACTGGACTTTGACACTTTCAGCTCTTTAAGGACCAGATTGGGTGTGATTGACATAAATGCATGAACTTGATTTCTACTGATTTTTATCTACTGTTTATTTTTTCTTTCTTCTTCTTTTCTTCTTCTGTTGTTTTAACTTTTGATAGTTTTCTTTGTTTATTTTTGTTGGTTTTTTAGTTTTTGTGCTTTATTTTTTGTATGCTTTAATTTGTTTTTTCTAAATAATCGCTGAAGTGATATCGTCTGTCTTGTTCTTATTTTTGAAATTTTGTAGTCAATGTTTTACATCTCTTAATCTTCTTTTTTTTTTTTGAAAAGCTGTATAAATGCATTAAAAATAAGGAAATTAAGTACAAAAATCTAAGTGATAGAGGATCTATCACTTTCCTCCTTTAACAATGAAAAAAAGGGTGGAGGAACCTTATTAACTTCTACAACATCCCAAATAAAGTTACCTTCTAAAGCATGGTTAGCACACCAATGTGCCAACTTATTGCATTTTCTATTCACGAATTGGAAAAGAATTACCTCAAAGCTATTAAGGAAATCCAAGTCCTCTCTAGAAGATTTATCCAAAAGTCGTTTGTCCACCTTTGTCAATTTCTGAAAATAAGACATAACATTGGCATTGTCTCCTTCCACTATTATGCTTTTAGCATTGAGCATCCAATCTTCAATTAACTTTCTGAATGATCGAACAGCCATCCATTCAAGTGTTCCAATATCCCAATGCAAAAGAGAAAAACTGAACGAATGAATCATTCTACCTTTGTGATCTCTAAAGATACCACCGAGTCCAGCTTTGTTAGAGCATAGTAGAGATGCATCTATGTTTATTTTGATTAATCCTGGTCGAGGGGGATGCCAAGAAGAATTAATCAGCCTATGCTGGTTAGCATTCCAGTGGTCCGAATGAATATAAGAAAAAGAAGTAGATGCATATGTAATGGCATTAGTCACAATGATACCTTCTTCCATCTCTTTACCTTCATGAATAAAAAAAAAATTTCTACTCTTCCAAGAGTTAAAAACTAAAGAACAATAGAGATTAAGTAAAAAATGATTAACCACTCTTTGTTCTTTCAAAAAGGAGATAACATCCTTCAAATCATTTAAAATAGGTACCATAAAATCCCAACTATTAGCTTTTTTGATAAGCAATTTTAGTTTTAAGCAATTAGCTGCTAAATGATTATCATCTTCTATTGAAGGACAACCTCTAGGATAATGGTTACAATCAATCGGCCTTCTATGAAGCAAGAAGTCCGTGGTGGGAAAAGCATTTTTCAAAAGTCTCCACCAGAAATGTGCTACACGGGGATTTAATTTAAGCTTCTTGAAGCAGCTCCAAATATTTATAAATGAAATATCAATCTCCGCTTTATCTAATTTAGCATTTTTAATCAATGCTGAGATTGTTTTACCGGAATGTAAGTTTATTAATTCCAACTTGTCTTGAAGAATCTCCTTATCAATCTTCAGGTTGCAAATAAGCTTGATTAATTCAATCCCAAAGTATTTTCTTAGTTCTTCTACATTCCAGATTCCTTCCGGGATGAAGCTAGAAAGATTGGAAATGTGGTCAATGACAATAGAAATAAAGGTAGGCTAACATTCCAATCTTCTATCAAATAACCATATGTCCTTCATGATATTTATGGATACTCCATCTTTAATATTCCATCTTAATGTATGTTTCAAAGCCTTAGCTCCACTAAGATATAATTTCCAAGTAGAAGATGGGTTTTGTCTTTTTATCTCATCACAGATAATCCTACCGTATTTAACAGTAATTGACCTGCTCAGCAAAGAGTTTGGTTCATTTAAGAATTTCCAAACCAACTTAGCTCTAAGAGGTTCTACATAATCAACTGCAGAATTTATGCCAATTCCTCCAAGGTTTTTTGGTTTGCTTATTTCTTTCCAAGCTACAAAGTGCAAACCATTATTTCCATCACTTTTGTTCCAAAGAAAATTTCTTCATAATTTTTTTTTATTTTTCAGAACTGACTGCGGTATCAAAGTTAATGTGGAGTAGTAGACATGTGAAGATCTCTTAATCTGTTAAAGGGTAAAAATATATTGTTGATTGTGTCTTTTTCTCTAACCTATTTTAGTGGAGCAATTTTCTTTGGAACAAAAGTAGTGACAAAATATAATTTAATAGTTTTTAAAAGATAATCCAGCTTGCAAAAAAAAGTGGCCAATGATGCCAAAAATAAAAGATGCGCAATGATGCGAAATTAAAAAAAAATGCACAAAGTGTATCAAAAATCAAAAGATGTGCAAAGCGCCATTCAAATGACAAGAGGCATAAAATGAGCCCTCCAAAAGCAAGCTCTCCTCTCCTTTCAAAACTATTAAAACATAGAAGAATTCTTGTATCACTTGAGAAAATCAAAGGCTTGATTTTGGATTTTGCGATTGTGACAAATTACTTTGATACATTATTCTATAAGATAGTTTTCTGAAACCAAGTAGTGAACTGATCTTCACATGAATTTTTTTAGTTAGGTCTTTTGATTTAAAAAGACAATTTTGCCCTGAGAAAAAGTTTTAGCTAAGGGTAAACATGATCGGATGTTTTACTGTTTTTTTAGATTTTTAATGTTGTTAACTCATTAACTTACAAGTTTTTAAAATCAATAACATGGAGATCATGTCATATTCATGCCATGATTAAAAAAAACTTTGTTTTAATTCATTTTTATGATTTTTTTACTTTACTTTCCTCCTTTTTGGGATGACAAAAAAGGGAGAAGTTTGTACTGTTTGTTATGGTATTTTAATCTCTTACTCACTGCTTTGAACTATTTTCCATCATAAAAAAGAGGGAGATTATTGTGAATCTATTTTAATGGATTATGATTTTGATGATAGCAAACACTCATATTTTTTCTACGTCTGCCTTGCCTATTGACATTTCAGGACCACAAGATTAGAGAACAATCGGAACCAGCTCAAGATTGGGTAGACTAGGTTTGAGTTAGTTTGTAATGTACTTTTCCCTTTCTTGGGTAAATTGTAATGTTTGAGGTGTCTGATGCTAAGTAACCCTACACACACACATGGGTGATTTTTTCTATCTGAATTTAGAGTTTTCTACTTTTGCTCACATCGGCCAGGCCGATATTTATATCGACCATAATGATCGGTTAAAAAATAAAAACCCTAATCAAGGCATCATAGTTAAGGCAGCCGTCATTAAGCCAATCGGTATGGACAATGTTATATCAGCCATAATAATAGGCTCAAATCAGAAAGAATCAGCCGCCATGATCTATCTAGGTATTATTTATTTTAGGAATCAACCAGGACGATATACTATCGACTTGGATAATGCAGCATAATTATGCCTAAATTGATCTAATAATTAAGGAAAGAAATTAAGGCTGATTGCACGATCACATCGATCAGCCCGATCATAGGATCGACCGGGATGATGGCGCAATTGATATCAACCTACTTTAATTCAGGGTGATGTCCAGGATGATTTGGCTCAAATTTGAACTAATTAGGCAGGATGATATCCTATCAGCCCGGATGATGTGATCAAAATTACTCTAATCGTCCCAAACCAACAATGATGATTGAGCAAAATTTATGCTGATCGGCCAGGATGATACCCCTATCGGCCTAGACGATAAAGTCGATTTATATAAAATAAGAGCTATACCAAATCTCTTCTATTTAAGATCTCTTGCTCTACCTTATAGGAGATCTTTTGCTGTAGTCTTGACCTGAGAAAGCCTAGAGGAGAGGGAATGAGGATTTTGTAAGGGGGAGCTTATGAGGGGAATTCACAAGGGTTGCTCCAAGCATTGTTCCACTTCTTCTTTAACCAGAGTCTCTTATCCTTGGAAGGGTTGAGAGAGGTGACCTTTAGTAATCGATCAAGGTTCTCTGCCTGCTTCAAGAGGAAGCAAAAGGAGTTGGGTTCTCTGCCTAGCCGGGGTTGGCGGAAAGGAGTTTTTGTGAGGCTTCTCCGCCTTGCTGTGGGAGCAAAAGGAGAGTCACTTTTGTAGTGCAATACTTAGAGGGCACCTCTGGGGAATGGACGTAGGTCTAGTTGACCGAACCACTATAAATTCTTGTGTTCTTTTTCTGCTACTTTCGCATTTAGTTTTCTGCACTTTGATTTACATTGTGGTGAATCTTGGTTTGAGTTTTGTGTTTTGATTGTAAGAATTTTTAAAATACCAATTCACGCCCCCCCCCCCCCTCCCCGCCCTCTAGGTTGGTCTTGGGCCGGTTCATAGGGCTTAACATCCCTAACAAACTTTTAATATTAATATATTTACTTATCTTCAAGGGTTATTCCAAGCATATATATATGTCTTATTATGAATTTGATAGGTTTTTTTAGAAAAAATACATTTTTGTGAGATTTTGTGTTCCTCTAGGTTCCTAAAAGAATTCATGAAGTTATCAAGTTAGCTTGTGGTGTTCAATCATTTGAACTTATCACCTTAAATTGCTTAGAGGTTCTTAGGTATGGCATTTTAATCTTTCATATTTTTTATATTTCATCAGGTTTAGTGACGGGTTAAGGCTCCTCAATCTTTATCTGCAAGATCTAGTGCTTCAGCACAATCTTGTATTAGGTTTAATCAAATTATTGGTGAAGTTCATATCATCTTGGTATTAGAGTTTTTTTTTTGAAGATAAGTATAGTAATATTTTATTTTATTTTTGCTATATTTTTTATTTCTTGTTATTAAAAAAGAAAAAAGGTAAAATAAAGAAATAAAAAGAAGAAAAGAAAATAATATTTAAACTTTGTTTATATCTTTAGTCAAAATTCATCACATTTTTTATAGGTTTTTGTGATTTCTCCTTTAGAATCATTGTTGGACTATGTCAAATAGTTTATCGAGTTTGATTAAGAACTAAAGAAGATAGAGAGAGTGAAATATGAGTGCAAGTGTATCAAATCTTTATATATCGCTACACCATCATGTCTCGATCCTCCACCCTAACTCTTATTTTTATTAGAGGAAACATGATAATTCTTACCTTTCAAATGTGCCTCCCATGCTTCCATTACCAACCCATCGATTCCATCTTTTCTTTTCTCTCTTGTAGTCTATCTAGGAGACCAAAATTATTAGTTTTGGGATACACTCCTAACCGATTCTATCACTAATAAGATGGAGAGGGTTAAGTCATCTTCTCGGGCAAGTTGAGTGTGGTCGGTCTTGTTAGGCTCATCCGATCAAGTTTAAGCACCCTTTTGTATAAGAGTGTCCAAACTCATTTCTAGTGAAGATAAGGTCCCTAGAAGAGTTCTCACAAAGTGGGATGAAATGGGGGTGGATGTTCTAAACCCAATTCAACTCTATTTGTTGGACACTGGAAAACATAGCAAATCCTTTACGTGAGGTCAAATGTTCAATTATATTGCAAAAAATTGAGGTCAAAGGAGCATTAAATTCACACTAGCCCCTTATTATACTTATGTAGAAGGAGGCTATCTTCTCCACTAATGATCTAGTTGGAGATTTAACGAATAATATTGTTTCACTTTGCAGGAATTTGAAGACATCTTTACCGATGAGGAACATCATGATTTACCTCCAATTTGAGGAAGAACATGAAATGTATTTTAAATCTATTTTAAAAACTCTAAGGAAAGAAAGATTATTTGCTAACCTCAAGAAGTGCACCTTCCTCAAAGATAAGCTTGTGTTTCTTATTTTTGTTTTTAGTAAGAGAGGAACTGAGTTGGATGACGAAAACAACAAGAAATTCCAAGATTGGCAAATGCCTATAACAATCAGCTAAGTGAGAAGCTTTCATGGCTTAGCATGCTTCTATAAATAGTGTGTGCATGATTTTTGTAGTTTAGCCACCGCTCTCACTGAATTCATCAAGAAAAAAATGTCCCGTTTAAGTGGGGAAAAGAACAAGAAAAGGCATTTAATCTGATTAAAAAAAAATTAACTAATTATCAACTAAACATTATGTCAAACATCTCCAGTGCATTCTTTGATATTCAAAGAATTATGCATTATTGAATTATTAACATTTCCACCAATAGGAAGACAAACACCAGTTCCACTATCCACCACCCTATTTACATTTGCAACAACATCTTTCATCTGATCTTTTGATTTATTCATCATTACTTATTGCGTGCCTCCATATTTTGAGAGTCTTGAGGGTCTAGATGTGACTAGGCTTCACACAAGCTCCATCATCTCCGCTTGCACCTATCACTTCTACATTTCAATCCCCATCTGATCGAACATCCTGGTACTTAGCATCTAGAGAATTTGAGTCCACTATTAATCAGTCATTATAGCCAATCTTAGATTCTTTTCATACTTCTATCACCTAAGACTATTTTATGTGTTTTATTTTTAGTGTAAATGTGATATTTTAGTTATTTTTATATAGGAAAATCTCAAAGATGATAGAAATTGTAAAACCTCACAGCACCGCAGCATCCAACAAAATAACAAAGTAGTGCTAACTTCAACACCTAGAAGCATCATAATTTTAACATCACAACATAAAGTTCTCTATTTTCCAGCTCTTTGGTTACAACTCTGCCAGTATTACTGCCAAGTTCTCTATTTTCAAATGTTGTAATGCCATAATCACTCATGCCTTTGTTCCATTTTTGCCACTCTGGCACCACAACGCTCGAATGTCAGCAACATCGTGGCATTACAATTGTAACTTTCAAGGGCCACTTTCTCTCAATAAAGATACATGATTATTTACTAAGTAATTAATCAACGTCAGCAGGTGCCATGGCGATGCAAAAGTTTCATCTCCGAGGCATTATTTCACTTTAAGGGCACCGCGGTGATATGGGCTTCTTAGAATTTTTCTTGAGTTTTGACACTATACTTTGTCACTTTAATACTTGAATTAATATGTAGACATGTATATATTAACTAGGAATTTTTTATTTTTATATCAAAGAAAACCTAAAAATTTATTAGGGTTGATAGAGCCCTAAATTTTTATACAATTTAAAACTTCACTCCACTGCCCTATATGTTTATTTATTTATTTATTTAAGAGCCAACAAGAGCCGAACAAAGAAAAATTTTATTGTTTATCACGAGCCAATTTTGATGAATGTAATAGAAATCCCTACAGCCCAAAATTTCAAACTGCTTAAAAAGTTTCATTTTAGTTATTTGAGAAAATAAGTAAGCAAGACAAGCTACTTCAATTTAGTACTTTAGATGCTACGAGGATTCAACAATAACAATTGAAGAAAATATTCTTTTTTCTCTTTCTTTGTCTTTGTTTTCATTGCCAAATTCATATGATTGGAATTCATATAATAAATATCAATTTATTAAAATTTTATAGAAACTTTGATAATATATGATTCATTTGGGAAAACTACTTTGATATTCCTTTGTAGGTAAAAATATTTATAAAAAGCAACTTTTTTTAAAACTATTGTAGTGAATAATTTCTTAGCACAAATTTTTGTTGAAAAGAATCAAAAAGTAGTGGTCAAGCAAAAATTGTGGCTTAGATTTGAAAAGTAAAATGGTAAGAAACTGTCCCAATTGAAGCCATAGTATCCTTTTATCTTAAATGATCCTTGCCCCAAAAGTTCACAAATACTGACTTAAATTTAAAATGAAATTCATAATTGAAAAATAAATGCAAATTAAAATTATTGTTTACATCACACCATTCATAATATTCATTTTTGCTGGATATAGTCATATAATTCAAAATATTGTCATATAATTATGATGATCTACCTTTATTTGACATTGCAACTCCATGTGGAAACATGTGATTGGCGTAACAGATTTAAGATTTTTTTATTCTTAGCTTAAAATATCATATTTGTTTTTATTTTATTTCAATCTAATTCATCCTATGGCTGTTTAAATAAATGGAATATTTTTTTAATTAAATTATCTCATAATTTTCATTTTATTTATTAGACTTATAACAATAGAGTTCTTTTAATTTGGTAATTTCCCATGACTTTTTCCCTTAAGTTTTCTAAATACAAAAATCTCATGACACTTATGAATTGCTCTTAATTTTTTTGCATGTATATGAAAAATTTTCATTCAATGTAAAGGGATCATTTTTTACTATATCATCACAAACACTCTTAACATACAATAATAGCTTCATTGGATCCATGGTTTCAAAGTACTATCCACCGAACTATGTTGGAACATATAAAAAAGGTTGAGCGTGTAGAATGAGAACAATGTAAAAGAATATGATATAATAGAACTTGATAGCAACATTTTATTTTTATTGACAAACAACTATGTTTGAGTGTACAACTTATTTAGAGATATTATATTAAAGTTAAATATTCAATGGCTTCTCCACACATCATTTTTTACTTGTAACAAGAGAGACATATATAGAGGTAGAGCATGTAAGAGAGAGTTTTCCTTCTGGTGTCACTATTTCTTCATGCCATTTGATTTTCTTTGTTCTTATTCATAGTTTAAGACCAAGATATTTTCTATTGACACAACTTTAAGATTTTTATAAGAATATTAAAATTCTGGTCAAAGTTATTACATTCAGTTCTTTTAAAGTTTATATTAGTTGAATATATTTGGCAATTAAAATGCATTCAAATGGTTAAAAACTATGGAAAATCCCATACAAGAATTCCTTGCA
Organism: Dendrobium catenatum; assembly: GCF_001605985.2. NCBI lineage: Eukaryota > Viridiplantae > Streptophyta > Magnoliopsida > Asparagales > Orchidaceae > Dendrobium > Dendrobium catenatum. Next base: position 5,518,549 of record NW_021319178.1, read on the forward strand.
AAGTCAAATGATGGAAACCTTTTCTAAAGTTACTTACCTTACATATGATAAAATAATATGTAAATTTACTTTCTAAGCACATAAGGGCTATAAGCTTACGAAAAATTGACAACCAGGAACTAAATGTTTGCTATCATCTTATAATTTACCCATGCTTGTTTCCATTCTTTGGAAAAAGTTCAAAGGCATCAAGTTGAGCTTCTAGCAGTATTTGTTCCCATAATTTGTCAAATTGGCTATAAAATATTTTCTAAAATGAATTAAAAATATAAAGATACATAAACTTAGAATTATCACCCCATGCCGCATTCAACTTAGCCCAGTGCTTCAGACCTTAATATGCTTGATGGAGCTGCAGAAAAGAAATTCTAGGAAATTTTAAGACATACTCAGGAGATGTATGAGAATCAAAAGGCTGAAAATAATGAAAAGCCTTATCATATATGGAATATGATTGGTATTCATAGTATGGACTTTGTGTTACATCTCCACATAGCCTGAAATGGTTCTTATTGTATTCGCAACTCGATCAACCCATCTAACAAAAATAGTGTGTGAAAGAAGCTCTTTTTCATTCATCTTTAACGGGTATTTATTAAAATGGACAAGCTAGGCACATTCAACATCCTTGAAGCCACCGTGATTCCTATTTAAAATTTAAACCAAAATTAATTATCAAGTTTTTATTTTTGTATCTAGGAAATTATATTGAAGAATTCCCTAGTATATGGAATAACTTCTGTAGTTAGTTGTTAGCTACACATTTATTATATAATTCTTTATATTATGATTCTAGAATGGTCTTTGTATAAGTATAAATAAGACTTTGGACTTGTCATTTTGATGTAATAGAGAAAAGAAAAATATTATATAAGTTTTTGTTCCTTTGGCATTCCCAATATCATCGTCTTCTACTTTATGAATATTTTATTTCAAACAATTTGTATTAGAGCCAAGTTCGAAGGCAAGTGGTATGAATCAACAACTATCTTGTATGACAAAGGAGAATTATGAGAATTGGAGTCTTCAAATGAAGACATTATTTGATTCATAAGATATTTGGGAGATTCTTGAAAAAAGCTATGTTGTGCATTAAGATGAAGGAGAACTATCAACTGAAAGTTCGTTAGGGATGTTATGCCCTTAAGAACTAGCCCGAGGCTAATCAGGCGGGGGGGGGGTGAATTGGTATTTAAAATTTCTTTAAGAAAAGTACAACAAAACTTAAAACCAAATCACCATAGAAATGAAAGTGTGAAAAAATAAATAAATGAGGAAGCAATAGAAATAGAACACAGAGATTTATAGTGGTTCAGCCAACCCGACCTACGTCCACTCCCAAAAGGCACCCTCCGAGTATTGCACTACAAAAGTGACTCTCCTTTTTCTCCCACAGCAAGGCGGAGAAGCTCTTACAAAACCTTCTTTTTTCCAACCTCGACAAGGCAGAGAACCCAACTCCTTTTGCTTCCTCTGGAAGCAGGCAAAGAACCCAACTCCTTTTGCTTCCTCCTAAAGTAGGCAGAGAACCTTTATCAATTGCTGAAGCTCACCTCTCTCAGCCCTTCCAAGGATAAGAGATTCTAGTGGAAGAAAAAGTGAAACAATGCTTGGAGCAACTATTGTGAATCCCCCTCACAAGCTCCCCCTCAAAATATCCTCTCTCTCTCTCTCTCTCTCCCTCTCTCTCACTGTCTCTTCTAGGCTCTCTCAAGTCAATACATCAGCAAAAGAACCTGTTGCATGAGAAAATTTGGGTCCTTTAAGTAGAATTTCAAGAACCGAATTTATCATCCAGGATGATAGGAATATCGTCCTGGCTAATTAGTATAAAATAAGCTCAATCCGCCCAGAGAATTTGGGATGATCAGAAGAAAGTTGTTACATCATCCAGGACGATACCATATCGGCCTGGCCGATTAGTTCAAATTCAAGCACAATAATCCTAAACATCGCCCGGAATAGATGCTGGTCGATGTCAATCGTCCAGGACATCGTCCCGGCCGATTCTGGGATCGACCTGGCCAATGTGTTCGTATCAACCCGTCTTAATTTCTTACCATAATTGCCAGATTAATTTAGACATAATTGTGCTGTATCATCTAGGCCGTTGTACAGATCATCCTCGCCGATAATTTAAAATAAAGAATAGATAAATTGATCATGGCGGCTGATTCTTTATGATTTGAGCGTATTGCCTGGCTGATACAACGATCATCCAGGACATTTGCTTAATGAAGGCTGCTTAACCAGGATGCCCTAATTTGGGTATCTATTTTTAGTTGGATCGTCCTGGCTGATATGAACATCATCCAGGATGATGTACTCAAAACAGAAAAACTCAAAAACCCCTCAAGTGTGTGTGAGAAAGGTTACTTAGCATTAGGAACCACTTTTATAATTGACTCAAGTAAAAAAGGAAAAAAAATATCTACTTGACTCAACCTAAATCTACCCGATCTTGAGCTGGCATGAGTTGCATTCGATCTTATGGTCCTAAAAAATTAGTAAGCAAGGTAGTCGTAGAAAAACATGAATGTTTTCTATCAGCAAAAGTCTAATCCATAATCTCAGATTCGCAATAATCTCCCCCTTTTTGATGATGGCAAACACAAATAGAGAATTCCAAGTAGTTATGAAAGTTTAGAAAAAATAGTGTGATGAAAAAGCAGTTTATTAAGTTTCAGAATTCAAAGTACAAGATACATCAGACTGCTCCCCCTTTTCACATCCAAAAAAGGAGGGGGAAACTAAAAGCAAATTAAAGTAACTAAAACTAAAACAGAAACAAAATATAAAAAAACAAACTAGAGAAAAAAAACAACAAGAAAAATTAGAAAAATGAGGGCCCCTGATCATCAGACGGAGGTGGTGGTGGTGGTGGCTGCTAAAAGTAACTAGAGAGCGTACCAATTTATGCCCCAAACCAAGCCATGTCCTGGTCATGCATGTTGCTGCTGGTGTTCAACATAGGCATCGAAAGTGGTCTCCAACTAATCAAATCTCTCCACTAACTGATCCAGCTGAGAGTGCTGGCGGAGAGGAACAGGTTCAGGAACAGGAGCGGGAGCCTCCTCCTCCTTGGCCCTCCGAGCTTCCCCATCCCCTAGGTGGAGATGAGTACTGTGAAGGATGTTGAAGGAATTGTTTGAGTAGACGGGTGGCTGAAGGTCGGGAGGAGTAGGATATTGAAGCTGGTATTTAGATTCTAGAACATAGGCAATGAGGTGTCCTAGAGAAAGATTGGGTTTCCTCTTATGACCTGGATCACGGATTATAGTTAAATGGTCAATGTAGTGAAAAAATAAGTCAGTAGCATTGAACTCTCCATGGGCCAGAACGTAAAAGGTAGTAAGTGAAAGCAGTGGAGTGATGTGGACTCAGTCCCGGGCTTTTGGAATAACAGAATTGCGAAGGATATGCTTGATTATCCTAGCATCTTTAAGTAAAGAGCTAGTCTCTCTAATATGAAAGTGTGTGTTGGTGTGGAGAAGAAAGTGATTTGCAGTGGACCAGTCAAAGTAAGGATCAGAGACAAGAGTACGCAGCTTATCCCAGTGGTAGACAACTGTAACAGTTCAACAAAATCCTGATATGTGATCTCGAGAGGACGTCAATTCACATAAGAGGTGAGAGAAGTGTAGGAAGATTTTATGCAAAGGTTTGTGTAAAATTCAAAAAGGAGTTTAGAGCTAAAGGGGATTATGAGGGTGAGAATAAAGCAAAGAGAGGTGTGAGTGAAAAGATCTAGTACCGGATAGGAGAGATAGGCTAGATTGATTATTCGGGAGAGAGTAATGCCGCACTTTTTATAACGATGGTAGGCAGCCTAATCGTCTGCCTCCCAAAAATAAGGGTCCAGCGTGCCCCTCGAGGAGCTTCTAGATGTCTGACGAGCATGCTTTCTGCCAGCCATAAGCAAACATGAAGTAAACAAGAGAGGAGAAGAAAATTGAAGTGAGAAACATTAGCTGGAAGGCTCTGAATTTAAAGGACCGGCTAGATCATCTAGGCTGATCACAGGATCATCCAAGACAATCTGGTGCAATTATTGCGAATAAGCTGATTGGTCAAAAAGGCGGTCCGATCATCCGGGACAATTAGATATCATCCGGGCCTATCAGAAGCCTTTATAAAAACTCTTTCCACCACTACCCGGTGCGGCAGAGAACCATCTTCCTTTTACACTTATCCCCAGTGTTGGCAGAGAACCATCCGTCCTTTCACACTCTCCTAGTGTGGGTAGAGAAACCTTCGTCCTTTTACACTCTCCTAGTGTGGGCAGAGAACCCTTCATCCTTTCACACTCTCCTAGTGTGGGTAGAGAACCTTTCATCCTTTCACACTCTCCTAGTGTGGGCAAAGAACCCGTGGCTGTTCACACTCTCCAAGTGTCGGCAGGAACCGGTTCTCCTTGACAGATCTTCTCACAAGGATTCTAGAAGGAAGAAAGAAAAGAGTGAAGTAATCCCAAATAACAAGTAAAGATTCTTACCTTTGAACACCAAGCGAAGCCTTCACGCTTCAGTGGCAGGAATCCTCCTTTGAAAGCTCTCTCATGCTCTCTCCTTGACTCTTCTTTCAATAGGCACGAAGATCAAATTGCAAAAAGATTGGGTGGCAGTCTAAATTGGACTATATATAGGAGAGACAAGAAAAACCATCCATAAACTGCTAATTTTTTAAGTCAACACGAAATGAATCATTCCGTACGATCATGGATCATCCTGTAAGATTTTACTTAAAGTGTCAGAAATGATCCTTATGTATATTGGTACGAACTATGTTCGTATACGATCATCGCCCTGTATGAAATAGGTTCGTCTGGTACGATCCATTATACCATAGGTTGGTTTCCAAGTAACTGCATGAATGTAATCAATTTTGGTAAGTCGATTCACATCGTCTTTGGATGAACAGGACTTCATCCGGATGAAAGTTTTACAGAGAGCAACTCGTCCTGGCACAATAATGAACTTCATATGAACGAAATTTTTACAAAGAAGAATTCATTCTGGGAAGATTTGGATTTCGTTTGGACGAAATTTTTTACAGTGCGGAATTCGTCCTGGGATGATATGAATTTCATCTGGATGAAATTTTTATAGAGAAGAAATCATCCTAGGACGATTTGAATTTCATCTTGACAAAATTTTTACAGAGAATAAATCATCCTAGGACGAATATAAATTAGTCCTGGACGATCAGGACTTAGAAAACCTTCCTCCAACTCCTGTTCATTCCATTGCTTTTTACGGGGAGAAAACTGACCTGATCGTCCCGTACGATCAATATAAATTTTGTAAGATCTCCTTAAGTGTGTGTGTGCGTGTTTTTATTCACTCAATTACAATCACTCCCTCTTAATTCAAAGAACAATATAGAGCTCCAATTTGCAAAGTAATGTATGCTAAATTTGATTTGAAGTCTTCATAGTTTGGAGTTCAATTTTCATGAAATGTTAGTACACACAAGAGCAAAAACAATTCTTCCAAAAAGTGTTAGGAAATAATTGCACATAAAACAATAATATTTGTAATCATCAAAACTATACAAGTTGCAAGAATGTAACATATGCAAATAGCAACTTTCTTAATAATCTCCCCCTTTTTTATGATGGCAAAACAATTATTGTTTGTCAAATTTCAAATTCTAAGAATCTTCTAAACTCCCCTTGAATTAATGAGCACGTGAAAATAAGGCGTCATTGAACAAAAATTTTTTAAAATTTTTATTTTCAAAAATTTCAAAAACACCCAACAACGAACAAAACACAAAACAAGACAAAACAGACAAAACCAAACGACACAATCACAACAAATAACAAACAATTATTTCTCCCCCTTTTTGACAACAGCAAAAAGTCAAGAAGAAAAAAGAACTTGAAATGCAAGCAGACATATGAAAATCATTTGATAATTCATTCTCAAAAGTGATTGTAATAAAGTTATGCAAATAAAATTAGTACATTAGACAAATTATAATAATTCATAGAATTCAATAAGAGACATAACTTAGATAATAAAAAAAATTATCAAACAACATGATTCAATTTAGACATTTAGATAGAGACATCATTGCAAAGAGGATGAAAAGGAAAAATTATATATTTCAAAATTCAATATACATGAATGAACACAAGATCAATTTGAATGAGAAGATTAAAAGAGTCTGGAAAGAAATAACTACCATAAGTGACGCTTTGCGCATCTTTTTCACATTTCTGACACACTTTTGTACAAATTTGAATTTATTGGGCTTATTTTGTTCCTCTTTTTCACATTATGAACCATTGCACAGTTCTTTTGATTTTTGTACATTTGTACATTTATCAAGAGTAATTATATTCTTTCCAAAGTCAGTAATCAAAGTTTTCAAATTAATCTAGGTGCTTAAATATTAATTAAAGAGTGAAATACAAAATAAGAAAAATATCACAATTGGAATAATAAATTAATGTAGTCTAAAAAAGAGACATGAAATTTAAAAATCTTAATTATTATCAAGTTATAAGCTAAACGTAAATTTAGAAAAATTAGATTTTCTAATGAGTATGATTTTTAATTTGCATTTTAAGAATTATAGCACTGATAAGAAAATAAAAACCAAATATTTTCATAGTTAAACACACATTTAAGAAACAAGATAAAGACAAAACATGTTTACTTACATTTATATCAAAAGATATTACAGTCAGTGCAATCGATATCAATACACACGATCTAGAGAAAAACAGAAAATACATCTAAAAATCCATCCAAAGAAATACAACAAAACAACAACAAACACATGAACCATAACAACTCAAACACAAAACAGAAAGTGCAACAATCACTCAGACGGTCCTTGATCTGGAGGAGGAGGAGGTTGAGAATTGAAGAAGGTAAAGTAACTGCTTACCATAAGCATGTTACTGTTCAAATCATTCATTTGCTCTCTTATGAAGCCCATATCCTGATTGTAGCGATTTTCAAATTGATCAAAATATTGATCAAAATGAGTCTCTAGCTGATCAAATATTTGAACCAAATTTTGATAATTTGTATCATTGGTCGGTGCTGGTTCGGCTTCAGGTTCCTCCTCGGTGTGACTGATGACGTGTGCCTTACTAGTTTCATCATTTTTGAAGATTGCTCTGAATGATGCATCATTGTATTAGAGCAAATCTTCAAACTGTTGATCAGGATAAGTCAAACCATACTTCTTCTCCAGAATAAAGGCAACTAGATATCCTAAAGCAATATTCCTTTTTCTTTTATGATCAGCATGACCTATTTCAGAAAGCCCAAAAAGATAGTCGAGAATTAACTGGGCTTCATCTATAGGTTTTTTAGTCATCATCATAAAAGTGACCATAGAAAGAGGTGGAGTTATGTTCACTCTATCACCAGCCTTAGGGATAATAGAAGTTCTGAAGACATATTGGATGATTCGTGCAGTTTTCTCAAGACCGGATACTCTAGCCACATGTTCATTCACATTATTCCCTCTAATCTCTTGATTGATTTCAGACCACGAATAGTCATCGATAGTGATCAGATAATTTGCTCTTTCCCCTTCACTTCTTAAGTTTAGAAATGCTCCTAAGTCATGCTTAGTAATTTCTACTTTTTGTTTAAAGACAAAGGAGTGGACTACAGACTGACGAGGGCCAAAGGACATATTGGCCAGGAAATAGTGAAAAGTCTTTTTATTGTAAGGGTGGATTAGAGTAAGAATGAAACCAAATTGGGTCTAGGAGAATAGGTTCATTACCTAGAAAGTAAGATTTTCTTGTAGTAAGATCCTAGAGGGTGTTATTTTGGCAGAGGCAAATTGAGGAAAAGATTCGTCATTTTCCTTAGATAGAAAGTTCTCTAAAGGATTCCAATGTGGTTTATTTGCTATGACATTCTGCCTCTTACTTGAACTAGCCATCTGAAAAGGACTGATCTAAAGAACGAAAGAGATTGAAAGTGATGTTTAGAGTGTGACAGTTAAATTCAAAAGCCTGCCAATTTATTGAAAATTAGCATATTCGTATTGGACGAAAAAAAAATTTGTCCCGGATGAATAAAAAATTTGTCCCATACGAAATATTTTCATACAGATGATTCAATGCGTCAAAATGAAACGGCTTTTTGTAATCAACACAACTTACGATGCATCCTTTCATACAGACTTTTGACCAGTCTGATCGTACAGACGAACACGTGTTCATCCCGGGACGACCAGAACTTATATCATTTTATTGGCAGTTGAAACCGTCCCCAACATCGAACCGACATGTGTTCGTCAAGACGAACCAAAGGTTCGTACAAACGAAGTCCATATTAAAAACTGTCTTATCCATTCAACTACTTTATTCATTCATTCCGTCGTTTGAAAAATATTTTGTCTCGGACGATCGTAACAATTGAACATACTAAGTACATTAAAACTGCACTTAAAACGGTTCAAACACAGTTTGCCATACTACACAAATCATCACACAAATCAAAACTAAGAAACACAACAACAACAAAATAACAAACACAAAAATATTAACTAGAAAAAACAAATATCAATGTTGCAGAAAATATTTTTATTTAAGCATTCAAATCAATCACACCAAGCCTTATTCTTAATGTACTGAAAGTATCAAAGGATAATGGTTTTATTAAAATGTCTTCAAGTTGATTTTCAGTAGAAACATGAGTGAGTTCAATTTCTCCTTTGGACACATGATCCCTTATGAAATGATGTCTTATGTCTATATGTTTTGTTCTTGAATGTTGAATAAGATTTTTAGAAATGCAAATAGCACTAGTGTTATCACAATAAATTGGAATAGTGCTTATAGACAATCCTAAATCAGTAAAGATCCAATTATCCCTCTAAATTTCTTTTGATCAATAGATTTTCCCTTAGGGTCCTTATCCAACTGAACTGAGGAACTCATTGGTGTACTAACAGGTTTAGCATTGTCCATTTCATACTTTTTGAGCATATCCTTAACATATTTATACTGACTAAGAAATGTACCTTCCTTAATTTGCTTAATACTAAAGCCTAGAAAGTAACTTAAATCTCTCATCAGACTCATTTCAAATTCACTACTCATTATTTTAGAAAAGTCATCACAAAGATTTTTATTTGAAGATCTAAAAATGATGTCAACCACATAAATTTGCATAATGAGTATATCCTTTCCAAATCTTTTCAAAAAGAGAGTTGTATCTACACTTCCTTTTTCAAATGATCTATTAAGTAGAAAAGTGCTCAACCTCTCATACCAAGCCCTAGGTGCCTATTTCAAACCATATAGTGCCTTTTTCAATTTAAAAACATGATTTGGGTATTTAGAATTTTCAAAACCTGGAGGTTATTCTACAAAAAACTTCCTCTTGAATTACCCCATTCAAAAAAGCACTTTTCACTTCCACTTGATACAATTCACATTTCACAACCTAGTTTTCTTTGAATCCAAGTTGAAAAAATTCAAAATTCCTCAAATGATTCACTCTTATGAAAAAAAAATCTAACCCATGTAAATCTTGAGAAATCATCCATAATTATAAAATCGTATAGCTTCCCTCCTAGACTCATAGTTCCAACTGGTCCAAAAAGATCTATATGCAAAATCTCCAATGGTTTATTTATTCTAAGATCCTTATTGTACTGAAAAGAGGACTTCACCTATTTTCCTAATTGACATGCATCACAGAGGTGGTCCTTAGTAAAGTTTAGTTTTGGTATACCTCTCACTAAGTTCTTTTGGGTAATCCTCTTAAGATTTTTAATGCTAGAATGACAAAGTCTCCTATGCCAAAGCCATAACTCATCATATACAGTTTTCAAACAAAAAGCAGTAGGAGTTTGAATGCAATTTAAAATCTAGCATATAAACATTGTTTACCATTTTTTCATTCAAAACATCTTTACCATTAAGGCTTAATAAGCAGCTAGTAGGAAAAAAATTTACACAGTAACCTTTATCACATAGCTGACTTATACTTAACAAATTATGTTTTAAGCCTTCAACCAATAATACATTGTCTATGAAAAAATTCTTTAAATTTCCAATCATACCTATCACAACCACTTTCTTTGTGGTGTTATCTCCAAGTGTAACCTTGCCTCTACTCCTGGCTTCTAGTGTTATGAATTGAGCAGTATCTCCTGTCATGTGCTTTAAACATCCACTGTCTAGGTACCATATGCTCTCATGAGGTCTTGTGTGAGAGCATCCCTCTTTTTGATCTGAGTGATCAAGATTGTCAGCCATTAAGCACAAATTAGTGACTTCATCTTCTTTTTTAAAATCTGATGAATCTGAAGCTGAGTCCGCCCAGAAAGTTTTTTGAAACTTCTTTGTGCCCTTCTTTACAGTAGGTTTCTCCTCTACCTTCTCCTTGCTAGGATTGGCTATGAGTTTAGGGCAATCTATCTTTATATGTCCAGTTTTCCTGTACTCATAGCAAATAATTTCATTTGAAACCTTGTTATTTCTATTGAATTTACCTCTATTCAACTGCTGACATTTCTTCTGCTTCCTTTTTAGAAAGCTTCTGAATTGTCTAGTCATCAAAGCGATGTCTTCTTCATCCTCAGGTTGCGAGTATTTACTCTCAGACTCTTTCACATTCAATGCTATGTTCTTTTCCTTTCGTGGTTCACCTACATCAATCTTTCTTTGGATATCTCCTTGCTCGTAAGTAATATTCAAACCAAGATGATTGTCAATAGAATAAATGTTTAAATTCTTAGACTCTATAATTGCAGTAAATTTAGCATCATAAGCAGTAGGTAAAAAATAAAGAATCTTATTAACCATTTCAGCATTCATTAGTTCCCTACCAAGTGCATGTAAAGAGATGACAATTTGTGTGAATCTTATGTACATGTCAGAAATGGATTCATTAGGTTTCATGTAAAACAATTCATAATCATGCAATAAGATATTGAGTCTATATTATTTAACCTCATTAGTCCCCTCATATGTTATACAAAGTCTATCCCATATGTCCTTTCCACTTTTGCAAGTGGAAACCCGCATGTAGTCTTCCGATTTTAAAGAATAAAAGAAACTATTTAAGCATTTGGTGTTTAGTTGTGCTAAGTCACATTCTTCTACTGTCCAGTCTGCAAAAGGTGTTTCAACTCTAACTCCATCAACTAATCTAGTTTGTTTTGTATATTCTTCTTGGACTAAGATCCACATACGATAATCAAGTGACTGTAAGAAAGTAGACATGCATGTTTTCCAAAAATCAAAAGGTATATTGTCAAACAGTGGAGGTCTAGTAATAGAGTAACCCTCAGGTGTGTTTTGATTTCTTAATGTAGCCATTTACGTTAATTAAAAGTAGCTTAAACTTATGATTTTAAAACAAAGCTCTGATACCACTTGCTGAGATTAGTTCACTATGAATTAGGTTGTTAAACCTAAGCTTATGTCCCAAGGCTATCCAAGAGGAGGGTGAATTTGTATTTAAAAATTTAAATTTTAACCCTATTGATCTTGAGTATGTTGAACCAAAAATAAACTTTAATGAATTTTTAGAAAAAAGTTTTTCAACCATAATTTTTGGAACAAAAATAAAACGTAGAAAATAAAAAGTAAAAAAAAATAAAAGACATAAGATTTATAGTGGTTCGGTCTAAACCAGACCTACATCCACTCCCTGGAGGCACCCTCTGAGTATTGCACTAATACCAATAGTGACTATCCTTTAGCACCCAAAGCAAGGCAGAGAAGCCATTATAAAAACTCTTTCCATCACTACCAGGTGCAGCAGAGAACCATCTTCCTTTTAAACTTATCCCCAATGTTGGCAGATAATCGTTCGTCCTTTCACACTCACCTAGTGTGGGCAGAGAACCCTTCATTCTTTCACACTTTCCTAGTGTGGGCATAGAACCTTTCATCCTTTCACACTCTCCTATTGTGGGAAAAGAACCTATGGATTTTCACACTCTCCAAGTGTCGGCAAAGAACCGAATCTCCTTGACAGATCTTCTCACAAGAGTTCTAGATGGATGAAGGAAAAGAGTGAAGTAATCCCAAATCACAAGTAACGATTCTTACCTTTGAACACCAAGCGAAGCCTTCACGCTTCAGTGGCAGGAATCCTCCTTTGAATGCTCTCTCACACTCTCTCCCTAACTCTTTTTTCAATAGGCACAAAGATCAAATGGCAAAAAGATTGGGTGGCAATCTAAATTGGACTATATGTAGGAGAGATAAGAAAAACCGTCCAAAAACTGCAAATTTTTCAAGTCAACATGAAATGAATCATCCCATACGATCGTGGATCGTCCTGGATAATTTTACTTAAAGTGTAAAAAATGATCCTTATGTATATTGGTATGAACTATGTTTGTATACGATTATCATCCCATACGAATTAGGTTCGTCCGGTATAATCTGTTATACCATAGGTCGGTTTCCAAGTAACTGCATGGACGTAATCAATTTTGGTAAGTCGGTTCACATCGTCCTGGGATGAACAAGACTTCATCCGAATGAAAGTTTTACAGAGAGCAACTCGTCCTAGCATGATAATGAACTTCGTTTGAACAAAATTTTTACAGAGAAGAATTATTCCTGGGACTATTTGGATTTCGTCTGGTTGAAAATTTTTACAGAGCAAAATTCATCCTGGGATGATTTGGATTTCGTCTGGATGAAATTTTTACAGAGAAGAAATCTTCCTGGGACGATTTGGATTTCATCTGGACTAAATTTTTACAGAGAAGAAATCATCCTGGGACAAAAATAAATTCATCCTAGGCGATCAGGAAGTAGAAAAATTTCCTCCAACTCTTGTTCGTTCCATTGCTCTTACGGGGAGAAAACTAACTTGATTGTCCCGTACGAATTAGATTCGTCCCATACGATAGGTACAAATATTGTAAGATCTCCTTAAGTGTGTGTGTGTGTTTATTCACTCAATTACAATCACTCCCTCTTAATTCAAAGAACAATTTAGAGCTCCAATTTGCAAAGTATTATATGCTGAATTTGATTTGAAGTCTTCATTGTTTGGAGTTCAATTTTCCTGAAATATTAGTACACACAAGAGCAAAAATAATTCTTCCAAAAAGTGTTAGGAAATAATTGCACATAAAATAATAATATTTGAAATCATCAAAACTATACAAGTTGCAAGAATGTAACATATGCAAATAGCAACTTTCTTAATATCTTTTGATTTTTGATACACATTTTGTGTATATTTTTCAAATTAGCATCATTGCGCATCTTTTTGTTTTTGGCGTCATTGGCCTTTTTATTTTTTGTTCTTACAAGCTAGACCCCTTTTCAAAAACTCTTAAAATATATTTAGTTGTGATTAGATCTTCCAAATATTACAGAAGATAAACTCACTCTCTAATATAAGGAGGAATAGACCATAAAGCTGACTTTAGTGATTATATGATAAATGCAATGATAAGATTTCAATTAACTTGAAAGGTATGTAAAAGTTTTGAATCATATAAATAGAAGGTAGATTATTGTAGCAAGATGGAAAAGATCTTAATTTCAAAAAGCAGTTGTTAATTTGAGATAGACTTTTGTTTAGAAAAGAAAATTATACCACTAAAAGAGGTTAGAGGGAGGGAAACCATCAAAGGTGTTTGTCCTTTTAACTAATTTAAAGATGTTAAAACATTGATAATAAATCTCCAAAAAATAAAAACAAGGCGATGATCCAAAAAGAAACGTGCTAAATTAACAATAGTAAAAATAACAAAAAAGTAGAGAAACAAAATAAATAAAAAGTGAAGAATTGATCAGAAAATCATATAACTCAAATTTAATTAAGCAGCAAAAATAAGCAATTAAGAGTCATGAGTCTCCATAGTCCAAGTACCATATGCTCTGACGAGGTCTTTGGTGAGAGCACACCTGCAAAATCATCAAATGTCATATTTAGGAACCCAAACATGTTTAGGTTCCTTCTTATGAAAAGAAGAATGTGATGCATGAGTGTTATGCAATGAATTATGCAATTTGGGTCTCCATACCTAATGTGTACTATGGTGAATGATGCAAGTATGTGCTATGTGTCCTAACATGCCACATAAAAAACATCTAACTCTAGGAAAAGGATTTCTTGATCGATTCGGGTTATAATGCCTCTTCCTAGTTATTGGCTTTGGATCAAATGTGGGTGTCATCCAATTTTTCTTACGTGCATCTAATTCAGTTTTAAACCTCAAGTGAGCATTTTCTAAATCAATCTCCAAACAGTTCTTTTTACACTCATATTCTTTAGTAGAAGCTTTAACATCAGATTCAAGTGAGGTGTATGAAGTTTTCAAAGAATTGTGCTCAATTATTTATTCAGGATGCTTTTATTTATTTCATCAAATTCATTAGGTAGAGACATGTGATTTCTATCAATTTAAAAGTGATCTTTTCTCAAAATTTTATACTCTTTTTGTAAATTCAAAAACTCCAATTTTAAACTAGTGTGAGTTTTCTTAAGTTTTCTACATGATGCATGGATTTTCTCACATATTTCAAGCAATTGGTCATAGGTTGGTTGGCTTGCCTCTTCTTGGTCAGATTGTTCAAAATCATCAGCCATTAAGCACAAGTTTGTTGTCTCCTCTTCAGGTTTAATCTCAGATGAGTCAAATGCAGACTCTGCCCAGAAAGCTTTTTAGGTTCGCTTCTTATCTTTTATGAGCTTAGATTTCTCCTCATTTCGTCTTTTCTTGGATGATCCTTAAGTGTAGGATAATCTGCTCTGGCATGTCCAGGCTTACTGCATTCAAAACAAACAACATCAGAAGAACATTTAAAATTTTTGTTATCCTTAACTTTTCTCCAATTCTAATGATGCTTGTGACTCTTCTTTAGAAAGTTTTTGAATTTCTCAGTGATGAAGGCAACTTCATCGCTTTCAGACCCAGAAGAATTTGAATTTATTTCATTGGCCTTCAGTGCTATGGTTTTCTCCTTATTTTTCTCTCCTGCATCAAGATTTCATTGGTTTACCCCTTGCTCGTAAGCAATGAGTGAACCAAGTAAGTTATAGGTCAAATATAAATTTATTTCTTTAGATTCAAATATTGCAGTAATTTTTGCATCAAAAGATGAAGGCAAACATCTTAAAATTTTGTTTACTTTTTCATAGTTAGAAAGTTCTCTTCCTAAAGCATGCAATGAAGTAATAATTTGAGTAAATCTTGTATACATATCAGAAATTGATTCACAAGGTTTCATACAAAAAAGTTTGTAATCATGCAAAAGAATATTCAATCGAGATTGCTTAACTTTATTTGTTCATTCATAGGTGATACACAATTTATCCCAAATTTCCTTACCTGTAGAGCAAGTGGGAACACATATGTAGTCATTAGATTTTAAAGCAAAGAAAAAATAGTTTAAATATTTTGCATTACATTGCATAAGATCACGTTCATAAAAAGTCCATTCAGTAAAAGGTAATTCAATTTTAATTCCATTAAGTTCACGAGAAGGTAGAGAATACCCTTCCTTAACAAGCATCCACATGTGATAATCAATTTATAATAAAATAGTAGACATGCGAGTTTTCCAAAAATCAAAAGGATTATTATGAAACAAAGGTCGTTGGGTGATAGAATACACTTCCGTAGTACTATGATTTCTGTGGTTAGCCATGGATCACAATTCAAAAAGTTTTCAAATATAGTTTTCATGAATCCCGCTCTAATACCACTTGAAAGTTTGTTCGGGATGTTATGCCCATAAGAACTAAACAATGCTAACCAAGAAGGGGGGGGGGGGAGGGGTGAATTGGTATTTAAAAATTCTTTAAGCAAAGCTAAACAAAACTTAAACCAAATCACCACAGAAATCAAAGTGCAGAAAAATAAATAAACGTGAAAGTAGTAGAAATAGAACACAGAGATTTATAGTGGTTCTATCAACTCGAACTACGTCCACCCCCTAAAGCCCCCTCCAAGTATTGCACTACAAAAGTGACTCTCCTTTTGCTCCCAGAGCAAGACAGAGAAGCCCTTACAAAACCTCCTTTTTGCCAACCCCGGCAAGGCAGAGAAGCCAACTCCTTTTGCTTCCTCCTGAAGCAGGCAGAGAACCTTGATCGATTGCTAAAGCTCATCTCTCTTAGCCCTTCCAAGGATAAGAGACTCTAGTGGAAAAAGAAGTGGAATAATTCTTGGAGCAACCCTTATGAATCCCCCTCACAAGCTCTCCCTCACAAAATCCTCTCTCTCTCCCTCTCTCTCTTTCTTCTAGGCTCTCTCAGGTCAAGACAGAAGCAAAATATCTTCTTGCATAAGAAAACTTGAGTCCTTTAAATAGAATTTCAAGAACCGACTTTATTGTCCAGGACGATAGGAATATTATCCTGGCCGATCAGTACAAAATAAGCTCAATCAGTCGAAATGAATTGGGACGATCAGAAGAAAGTTGGTTATATCGTCTAGGCCGATACCATATTGGCCTGACCAATTAGTTCAGATTCGAGTACATCATCCTGAACATCGCCCGAAATAGATGCTGGATGATGTCAATCATCAAGGACATCATCCCGGTCGATTCTGTAATTGGCCTGGCCGATGTGATTGTATCAATCAGCCTTATTTTCTTTCTATAATTGCTAGATTAATTTAGGTAGAATTATGCTGTATTCTCCAGGCCGATGTATAGATCATCCTGGCCGATAATTTAAAATAAAGAATACCAAAATTGATCATGGCGGCTAATTCTTTTTTATTTGTGCCTATCGTCCTGGCCGATACAAGGATCATCCAAGATGATTTTCTTAATGACGGCTGCTTAACCAGGATGCCCTAGTTAGGGTTTCTTTTTGTAGTTGGATCATCCTGGCCGATATGAACATCATCTAGGATGATGTACTCAAAATAGAAAAACTCTAAAAACCTCTCAAGTGTGTGTGTGTGTGTGTAAGATTACTTAGCATCAGGAACCACTTTTACAATTGACTCAAGAAAGAAAAAAAAAATACAGACTTGACTCAACCAAAATCTACCCGATCTTGAGCTGGCTTGAGTTGCATTTGATCTTGTGGTCCTAAAAAATTAGTAGGCAAGACAGTCATAAAAAAATATGAATGTTTGCTATCATCAAAAGTCTAATCCATAATCTCATATTCACAACATCAACAACCCAAAGGAAATTACTTAAAGTAAGTTGAAAGAATGACAAGAAAGTGCTCTTTTTCATCTATCAAGCCTGAGATGAGGAAAATTTTGAGAAAGTGGCTAATGCATCCACCACTAAGAAATCGTGGGAGATACTTCAAGTTGCATGTAAAGGCATATGTAAGATAAAGATGATTTGACTTCAAACTCTCCAAGTTGAATTTGAGGCACTTCAAATGAATGTTGCAGAAAATGTGGAGGACTATTTAACAAGAGTCTTGACTATTTTCAATATACTACGATGGTACAAAGACAAATTAGTAGATATTCAAGTGATAGAAAAAATTTTGCATTTAGGGAATGATAAAATATGAGGATATTATAGTAGCTATTAACGAAGTAAAGATTTAGAGATAATAATTGTTAATAAACTAATGTATTCTTTAATGGCTTATGAGCAAAGGAAAAAAATAAGAATAGAATACTATCAAATAAGTTCACTAATTAAAGGTCTTATAAAAAGGTGAAAAAGATGGCATACACGAATATAAAGATAATTAAATCCTCGATACATTTATGGACAAGGCTGAGGTTAAGGCCATTATCATGATCTTGGTCATGTCTTTATAAGAGGCTGACGACATGGATGAGGATGTGGCAAATATCAAAGAAATAATAAAAAAAGTCAAAACTAAAGAAATGAAGAGTGGATAAAAGAGCCAAAAACCAAAGGTATAAAAAATCTCATGTTAATTACTATATTTGCTAGAAATTTGGTTGTTGTGCTTCTAAATGTTATCATAATCAGCAGAAAGCTAACATTGTTAAGGAAAAAAAATGAGGATCAAGTTTTATTATTAGAATTAATTGAAAAGGAGAAGAAGATGAAAAAGAAAATAATTTGCAATTAAATATTGGAGCAAGTAATCATATGTATGGGAATAAAAGCATGTTCATAGAAAAGGAGGCATGAAGAGTCAAATTTATTTTGGCAACTCTTCAAAAATTTTGGTGAAAGGAAAAAAGCAAAATTCTTATTCTTTTTAAATATGGAACTCATCAATTTAATTTTTATGTTTATTTTGTACGAATATAAAAAGTAATATATTTTAAGCTTGGGGTAATTATTTTAGCAAGGATTTGACATCCATATGAAGGATAAAAAGCTTACTATTAAAAATAATTCAGATGAATTAATTCCCGAAGTGGAGATGACATGTTATATAATATTTATTCTAAATATAAAAAATAGTGATTTGAAATGCTTAAAGGTATGTGTGAAAGATCCATCATGGGTTTGGCATATGTGGTGAAGCAGTTAAATTTTTTAGGTTTAAATAATATGTCTAGAAAAGTAATAGTACATGGGTTGCCAAGTATCAATCATCAAAAGCAAATTTATGAACATTATGTATTTGGAAAGAAACCTATATATAAAGAGTTTTCCAAATGATGCAAAATTTAGAGAAAAGAAGCATCTTCAATTAATTCATATGGATGTATACGTACCCATTGCTCTAGCACCTTTTGATAAGAATCAATATTTCTTAACTTTTATTTATGATTATTTAAGAAAAACACTGGTTTTTTTTTGAAGGAAAAATCAGAAGCTTTCATTCTATTTAAGAAGTTCAAAGCAAGTGTAGAGAAAGAAAGTGGATTTTCAATAAAATCCATTAGATCTGATCAAGGAGGTGAATTAACTTCTAAAGTATTCAAAGAATATTTTGAAGAACATGGCATTCGATATAAACTAAATGCACTCTTTTTACCCTTACGAAATGGAGTAGCTAAGAGAAAAAATTGCATTATTCTTAATATAGTACGAATTATGATCAAAAGCAAGATTATCTTAAGATTTTTTTTTATGTGGTGGTGACATGTGAAGTCTATACTCTCAATTGGTTCTCATCCTCAAGCTTAATAGATATGAATCCATAAGAGGAATGGATAGGAATAAAGCCAAATATCTTCATTTGAAGGTATGTGGGAGCATTGCATATGTACATGTTCTCGAACTAACAACGATAAGCTAGATGACAGAAGCTCCAAACTCATTTTAATCAGCTATCAATCTAAATCTTATAAATTATTTTATCCTAACACTTCAAAAATTATTTTCAATAGGGATGTTGAATTCGATGAAGGAGCATGAGATTGGCAAAATAAGGACACTCATGTGGAAGAGAAAACACCTACGGAGCTATAAGATGAAGACCACCCATCTAAAAATTTGAAAGATTCATATTCTCCAAGCTCAAATATTTTAGAAGATAATAAAGGCAAAGAAAAAGAAAAAATTCAAGACAGCTTTATGAGGTAATTAACGAACTTCATTTTATTTCCTTACTTAAGAATAATGGACCATTGGAATATGAAAATGACATAAAAGATGAAAGATAGAGATGTGTTATGGATGAAGAGATCAAATCACTAATGAAGAATGCAACATGGAGCTCACAAAATTAACAAACGGCTATAAAGCTATTGGTGTAAAATGAGTATACAAAGAAAAAAAAATGCAAAAAGTGAAAAGTATAAGACACATCTAGTAGAAAAAGGATGCAAGTAGAAGGAAGGCATTATCTATAATGAGGTATTTTCTCATGTTATTCATATAAAAATTATTCACTTAATTATTTCTCTTGCTGCATAAAATAAATAGAATGTTTATCAAATGGATGTTAAATTTGTACTTTTAAATGGAGTAATTGAACAAGAACTTTATGTCAAATATCCATTGAGATGTATCAAAGAAGAGCATTAATCAAATGTCTATAAATTAAAAAAGACTTTTTATGGGTTAAAGTAAGCATCAAGAGCATGTAATGCAATAATCAATTCGTACTTCAAACAAAATAATTATATTCAATGCCTTTATAAGAATGCTCTCAATGTGAAGAAATATAATAACGGAGATATATTACTTCTTTGTTTATATGTGGATGATCTTATTTTTACCTGCAATAGTCCATTTTTCTTTAAGAGTTTAAGCAATCTATGGTAAAAGAATTTTAGATGACAGATTTTAGTATCATGTCATTTTATCTTGAGATTAAAGTAAAGAAGAAATTTTTATCACATAATAAACATATGCAAAAGAAATTCTCAAGAAATTCACTGTTGTGAATTGCAATCCAATAAGTACTCCAATTGAATGTGGAATCAATTTATCAAAGAAAGAAGAATGAAAGATTTTTATCCAACTATGCTCAAAAGTTTGAGATATCTAACTTGTATGAGACCAGACATTCTACATGTAATTGGTTTTTTTTAGCTGCTACATGAAAAATCCCACTAAGACACACGTGAAGGAAGCCAAGAGAATTATACGATATATTAAAGGTACACTAAATCATGTACTTTATATTCTAATTCAAACGAATTTCAACTTTCATTTTCATTATATAAGAGATCATATCTAGCATAAAGAAGTTCAAGTGGAGTATGAGAATATTAAAGATCAAATTATAGATATTCTCACAAAGCCATTAGCTACAGAAAAATTCATAAAATTAATGATACTTCTTGGAGTGGTTAATAAAAATTTTGGTTTAAGACGCAGTGTTTGAAAATGTAAACCAAAATTATTTATCAAGTTTTTTTTTTATCCCGGAAATTGTATTGAAGAATTCTCTAGAATATGGAATAACTTCACTAGTTAGTTATTAGTTAAAATTTTATCATAAAAATCTCAAGATTATAATTCTAGAATGGTCTTTGTACAAGTATAAATAGGGATTTATCCTCTTTTTTATGTAAGGGAGAAAAGAAAAATATAATATATGTTCTTCTTCCTTTGTCATTCACAATATCCTCCTCTTATACTTTTACAAATATTTAATCTCTAATAATTCGATGATAATTCGTGCCATGCTGTTTGTTGATAAAATATCAACTAAAGTATTTTTTCCTCAGCTTGGACATCTCTTCCATGGTCTTAAAGTGAAGGGAGTTAGTCCTACAAAACTCAAACGAGTTCTCTACAAGCTCAAATAGTTGCAATGCGTAAGCAATTGTTGATGCATCACTGCTTGGATTGCAAAATTTTACATTAGATTCTTCAGCCATTACTTTTAGCTTCTTTTAATTTAATTTTTCCTCATGGTCATGAACTCTAACATCACCATTATTCTCAAGTTCTTAATAAGTATCAATTTTAATATTCCTTGGGTTCCTTGAAGCTATATAAGGATGGTATTTATAATGCTTAAAGCTGTTGTAACAGTTGATGCATATCCCAGCAGTAGATTTGTACAGGCAAAGCCATGCTACTTTCTTAAAACGTTGATCAAAATGAGGATCATTAGAAAAATGGCATGGGCTCATGGAGTATTTAAAGAGAAATGGCAAATACATAAATATGAGAATAGAGGAGGAGCTAATTTTTTTTCATATATATGTATCAAAGAGATTACAATAGCTACATATATATAAAAGGTAATAAAAAAAGCATTAGTATATGAATGGATCCCATTTTTGAAGATTCAATTTATGTTGTAATTAATGAAACTGAGTTGGAGGTAGAGCTTTGGTGAGAATGTCAGTGAGTTGATCATTGGTGTCGATTTGATGAATTTCATTGTCTTTAAGACGAATGTGATCCCAAATGAAGTGATACTCTATCTCTATACATTTCATGAAATCATAGAAGACATGATTGTTGGTTAGAGCCATTGTAAAAATGTTGTCATAATGTAGTGGTATGGTATTGAAGAGTGGATGTTGAAGTCTTAAAGAAAGTGACAAATCTACATAATATTGGATGCTGCTGATGCAAGGCCAATATTCAACTTTGGTAGAGGACCTCACAACTATTACTTTCTTCATAACACTCCATGATACAAGGGTATTACCAAGAAAGGAGAAAAAATATATAGTAGATTTTCTATCTGAATAATTAGATGCCCAATCTGAATAGGAATAGGAGTGGATTGTGAGTTCACCGTGAGTTATGGGTAGACCAATGTGAAGAGTGATATTGATATATTTGAGGAGGCATTTCATTTGTTTATAATGTTTATGGAAAGGGTGAGCATATGTTGGCATAATAGGTTAGTCGCAAAAGAATTGTCAAGTCTAGTTATTTGGTGGCAGAAGGCTAGATTATCGTATGGAAGATTGATAGTAGATGTTAGTGGAGATTTGAATGGGATTGGTGTGATAGCAGGTTTATAATCAGATTAACCAAATTTTTAAAAGAGCTCTTAAGCATACTTAGTTTGGTGGAGAAAGTAGGAATTAGATTTGATGATTACTTGGATGCCGCTGAATAGTATGATGGTTCCTAAATCCTTATGAGTGAACTGTTGTTCAAGGTCTTGAATGAGATAGGAGAATAATTGTTTACTATTGTTGGTGATGAGAATGTCATCTACATAATGTTGGAGGAATTAGTGAATGCCTGAGTTTGAGAAAGGTGTAGGGATGGATTTAAGTTAGTGAAGCAGAAACCATGATAGAATAGAAAGTTTGAGAAGGCGGAGAACCATTGATGTGATTCTTGTTTTAGGCTATAAATAGCTTTGTGAAGTTTTCATACATGATGGGGTTGGGGAGGTCAGTGAAACTTGTAGGTTGAGTCATGTACACAGTTTCTTCAAGGTTACCATGTGGAAAAGTATTGGACACATCTAGTTGGTGCACTTACCATTTATTATATAGTGTTATGATAAGAAGAACATAAATGGTGAGTATCTTAGCAACTGGCCGGATGAAGGCTTCTTTGTAGTTAACTACATACTATTGTATGAAGTCTTGAGTTTTGTATGCCCATCTACAGGGATATACATCCAAGTATTGGTTGATTGGGTGGTGGAGGTGGAACTAGGGATCAAGTATCTATTATCATTTAGCTAATGTTTCAATTCTTATTGCTCTTATTCCAAAATGTTCAAGATCTTAACAAATTCATTTAAATCATACCTAGTCCTGCATCAATTCTTTTTTATCATTTTTAATTCTGATTTAATTCTGACAACATAAAAGCCTAGAATACATGCTTTGGTACCAATTATCTTCTTTTTATTGATTAGACAAATAGTTTAGTGAGAGAATTGGCATGGAAAACAAATTGATGTGCTATGATCTTTCAATTAAGAATTAAAAAAAAAAACAAGTAGGAATAAATAAGATAAGAATTAGCATATCTCCAAGGTTGGATCCCATCTAGTAAGGCCTTCTATATTTTTCTTATTTGATTTCTTTCCTCCTCCCTCCCGCTTTTTGGATCTTTATTGCTCTTTGAATTGCACTGAAGGTAGCATCTTTTTTAGGGTATGTTAGGTTGTGTTGAAACTAACTTAAGTCAAATAGCTTAAGATATTCTAAGAAATCAAGCTGGATTATGCCATTTGGTTGATGAAAAAGATAAGCTTCTCTAAGGTGAGATAAACTTAGAAAATTGTTTGATTGTTTTTAAGCTTGACTAGTATTATAAACTTTACAAGGGAAAAAACTTACAATGTATATCTTGTATAGTTGTACATTATTATGTAAATGATGAAAGTTTTATTAATTCATAACTTCTTTGATGACTTGTAGACCTATATATAATGAAAAAATTTAATAGAAATGTGAGGAATAATATTTTCCACCCTAATATCCAATTTTTTGTATTCCCCCATAATATCCCATTTATTTAGGCTTGTATAAAACTTACAAAGGGGTAGATATATAATTGCAATAACTTCATCTAAGAAATACAGTTAGAATACAACAACAACATCAAGCCTTTATCCCAATACGTTGGGTGGATAAAATGTATTATTTCCTCAATTTTGTTCTGTTAAGAGTCAAATTCTCATTTAAGTCTCATAAAAAATGTCATTTTAATATTTTCTATCCAAGTCTTTTTAGGTCTACCTCTACCTTTCTTAACATAAGCCAAATCTAATACATATACTCACCTAATCAGGTCATTAGAAAGCCATCATTTTATGTGACCAAGCCATCTATGGTGACTCTCTCTATTATTTTTTTTAATTGGAGTTACTCCAACCTGTTCACGTATATGCTCATTTCATATATTATCTCTAGAAGTAAATCCATTCATCCAAATAAGCTTCCTCATCTCTGCAACGCTTAACTTAATACTATATTTTTCTTTTAATGGCCGACATTACGCACTAAAATAGATGATAACCAAAGTACTTGGTATTTTGCTTCTAAATCAGATGACAAACAGGGCAATAATTGACACAATAACATTAAAAATTGATCATAAGTAGTAAAATATTAAATATACAAAAGAAGAGTATAAATTGACTATGAAGACTCATTGAATCTGGTATCTGCCACAAATTGCATATGTTTTAGGTTATGATATATGTGAAATGTTACTACTAAAAAAATGGAACAAAGACATCATGTAGTTTGCAGTGGTTTCTAGAATTGTTTCTAAGATCAAATTAATCATAGCGATTTTAACAACTTCAAATTCACAGCTTTTAAAACTGTTGTAATATATTATAATTGCATATGTTATATAAACTACTCCTATATCCACCCTATAAGAGTGTTGATAGATCTTTTATTCTATTCAATAATGTTGAACTAGCAAATTTTTTTATAAAAATCATAATTGTGTATAATAATAGTATTATAAAATTGGTCATTATGTCTAAATAAACATATATTAAATCAAGTAAAGTTTGTTCATGTTAAATAATTCATGCAAGTCTATCAATTTCTTGTATTATTAATTTAAATGTAAATTTATTTACACTTTCTTATAGCTTGGGAGTAGTGAATTAACTTGATCATAATCATTATGATTTTAGATTGGCATTATAAAGGAGTACATCAAACTACATGATTTTAGATTACTTCCTTGTCTAGAAAGGATTATTAGATTTAAGATTAGAGATAATTTCCTATGCTTTTTATTGTCATCATTTTCCTGACATGATTGTTCCTCTAAAATTGATGGGAATGAGCTTATCATCTAATGATGTATTTTTTCATGACTTTGACGATGCTGTAGAAGTATGCCACTTTCATTATTTTTCAATATAAAACTTGCTGCATATATTAGTGAATTAGCATTAAATCATGCTTGAATTCAAAGCTTGTAGATGTTCATGGATATGGATATGCTTTTCACCAATTATTTCCTCACAACTAAATGTCTGGTTGCATGATTGTCAAGATACTTTAAATGGTCTATATAAAGGTAAGCATTTTCGTTTGAGGGTTGGATTGTGGTTTGAGACTTTTGTTTCTTTATTTTTTTTGTACTCGAAAATGAAAAGCTGGAGACCAACATATAAGGAGTATTGATCTTTTTGTTGTATTATGATTATAATTGGGAATAAAAATACTTTAAATGATTGTTAATTTGTATGTTGCATGTTTTTAAATCATCAAAGCATTCTTTATATAGTGTGTGGTAGTTTTAAATACTGTTGTGGCCTCTAAAAATTTGTGCTCCAACCACTTCGTACTCCATTTTATTGATAGAAAAAGTTTTAACGAGATTGATCTTCCAAGATAAATTTATAGAAGGCATATTGTATTTAAATAAGAAACTACTTAGAGATTTTGTTCTCATTTTAGGAGGATATTATAATATGAGGCATAGTTTCTTATAGGTGTAAAGTATTTATAGTTAATTTCCTTCCTCGATATCAAGAGAGAACTATCAATTAAGGCTATTTATTATATAGGCACTAGGTACCTGGCATATAGAGCAAAACTTTAGGTTTTGCAAACTGAAGTTTTAGGATGGTTAGGGCTTTGAAATTTATCACCGTACACTTAAATTGGGTGATAACGGAATGATGATGAGTTTGATTAAGATCTCATTAGTTGCATGGTCTTGGGCTATCATGCTCCTAGTTTATTTAGTCAAAGGATATAGTGACCGAACATAACCAAATGATCCTTACTGGTAGTCATAGTTTGTTTTTTCTAATGGGGCTTTATAAACTTGATGTGGGTGTTTATCGTAAAGGGACACATTTAAGTAACCTTACATGACAAAAGTCTTTTGTCCTATCAAGTACATTCAATGATTAATTACTTAAACGAGTAACTTTGAAATTCGGGGATATTTCTTTAAAAATTTGGTGGACCACTCTAGTTTAGATTCAAATTCAACACATCCATTATCGAGGTAATTCTAAAATCACTTTTAAAGTATTTGAAATTTATTAGAATTTTGTGGGTTAATTTAAAATATGGGTTCTCTCTAGTTAAGATTCAATTTAATTATGATCATTATCAGGGTTTTGTAGGCAACTTTATTTTGTAAGTCAATGATTAATTTGTTAATGATTATGCTTAGTTCCTACTACATAGATAACTAAGTATTTTTTATTGGGTGTTTCCATCAAAGTTTTGAGATTCAATGTTAGGGCCACAGTGCAAGGAGCTTTATGAGTCAATCATCTAGATCATGCACAAATGTATCATATAGCTAATTGCCTCCATCTACTTCAAGTTTGGTTATAAAAGAACTTCAACATTAGAAGATCAAAAATCTTTGGCCATTTGTACTTTGGTGTTTAAGTTATATCTACTATAAAAAATATTATCAAATGTTCAATGTTCTTCTATTGGAATTAGTTTGATTTAATGTGATAAAGTTGAGTAAAATATAGTGTTATAAATTTTAAATATATATATATTATCGGAACCATTCTTCATTTTTACTATATTGAAAAATAATCAACTTGAAATTAAATATATAACAGGTCATTAGAAGATGCAACAAAATTTATTATCATCCAAACAAACACATTTGATCTACATCTTTTACAGAGATATATTTTTCTTTGTTGAATACACCACTATGAATTTATGTACATTTGAATATATCATTGTAAACTTATATAACCTGAAACAGTTCATCAGATTGTCTCCACCTCCTTATGGTTCCTATTAGAACTATAAAGAACTCATTTGTCCACATAAAAACATTTAGCAATCATAACTTTCCTTATTAAATCATTAAACAAAATAATGCTTCTGTTTGATTTTGTATTGAGACCATGATGAAGCTCACACCACTGTTGTAATCATAGAATCAAAAGCCAGTGCACAAGTAGATAGAGATGATTAGATGACAAGGGGTGATAGACATCATTTGGAAGATATTTTCTACAGTAATAATTTATTAATTTGAATTTTAATGAATATGAAATGCTTGTTTAATCATTGTTTACAATTACTTGAATCCAGGCTCTTTTTATAGCAGCTGACCAAATTTGGACTACGAATATAATACAATATAAAATTTATCTAAGGAAACAAAGGAGAATAAAAAATATATAGATATCTTTAAACTGTAATATTAAGGAAGCATACAACCACCAGCACTCCATTTGATTACATTAAAGCTTTAGCAAATGCACACGTCATTTAGCATCTCATGTTCTTATTTCATGATTAAAAAATATATCAAGAAATAGAATTTTAAGCAATATAGACCCCATCAAGTATACAAGGACCTCCTGCCATGCATGAACCTTCAGGACTTCAATTATAAGATTGCATGATGAGAAATCAGACATGGAAGGTCATCTCAAATAACAAAACAACTTATTTTCTACTTCAGGTAGCCTTATGCTTTGATTGATGGATAAGACCCTAGTCCATTGGCGTCATGGCTAGGATATAGATATGAAAACTATTATCCATAGTGGGTTGATCTTCTTGATCTCTAGTTTTTTTGAGAAGCAGTGTAAGGTGAACTGAAATCATTTGATGCCGAGTTGAATGAAGAAGGTAGATCCTAGACTTTGGGCAAGCCGGTTGAATTCGAATCTAGAGAATAACCCTTCTCCACATTATCAGCCTCAAGTGGCAACTCATCCAGCGTCTATCATCAAAATAAAGAATGAATATATTAATAAGCTATGGATGTTAATGATTCAATCTAGAGAATGAGCCAATCCAACCTAGGCTCAAATGGCAACTCATCCATTTAGCACGCACTATTCTTAAATTTATAAATCTACACACTAATCATTTAAAATGATCTTTATGTGCTCACAACTATGTTGATTGTTATGCAATCAAGTAGAATGATTAGGAGTATTAACACCTTGATTCATGTAAACTTCAAATTAAAGGAGATCAATTTATGAATCTAGATTGGTAATTAATCAAATTACAAGAAAATTTAATAATGAAAAATTTTGAATCTAGATGTATTTTAGTAAGTATAAATTTCAATTTAACAAAATAAATACATGAAAATTTCTAAAATGAATAAATTTTGATCATATGTCAAATGTAAAAGTATTTTCTATAATATTTTCTCATATTAAAAGGATATTCAAGCAACTAAATTTTATTAAAATAAAGGAGTATACCTTTGTGAAGGTGGTAGGATGCTGCATATTTTAAAATAAGTTCATTATTCATTACTGATGAAATTCCTGATGAAAAACATATGTTGAAAGCTCCAACCAAGCTATTTTTAGCATCCTGAACATTATTGTTAAACTAAATTAAAAAAAAAGTGATAAGGCAGCCTCTCCCCTTTTAGTTCCATGTGCATGTATATGAAGAATGTATGAAGAAAATAAGCTAATTTTTTTTAGGGGTAAATTGTTGGTAAAGCCTATTCATTTACTATGAAGAATAGTTATAAGAGAAACAAAAATATAATTCAGTATATAATCAAAGTAAGCACTTGAGCTACAACAAAAACGAGCAAGGCACAACCCAAACAAGATGAAAAGTTAAATAAAGAATAAGATAAGAACACAAACTATAGACTCAGGCGAGCCAAAATTGTCTAATGCCTAATCATTTTGAGTGTCAAAATCAAGAGCCTCAGTTGCCAAAAAGGCCAAGCGGGGCTTACACGTTAAAATAAAAAAAAAATGATTACAAAATTCTTAAAGAGAACTCAAGCTCCTTACTGCTCCGAAGAGCTTAAAAATTAAAAGTAAAAAACCTAATAGCTCAAGTTCCCTACTATGGAAAAATGCAAACAAACCTAGGTTCACTCTACGGTGCACAAGAATGAGCACCCAAAAAACAATATAGGTTAAAAAGATAAAACCAGCTTCAAAATCCTCCTAAGATGGCCAACCTCCAAAAAACCTGCATTGAACACAACCTACACCAGGAGATAATAGGCAAAATAAGAGAAAAAATAGTAGGAATATAAAATAGTAAGGATATACTACCAATGCAGTGCACAATAACCATTAAGAAACTGACAAACTAACCCAATAAAATAATGTTTCCTAAGACACCAAGAGAGAACCAGAAAGACCAACATACGTATCATAGCATTATGCTCATGACTAACCACAATACATAACTTACCAAGAGCAAAGAGAGAACCCCTAGTAAAAAAACACCAGAAACCCTCCAAAATATAAATAAAATGCTGGGGAACAACATCACACTCCCAGAATGTAGTATTAACAAAAGAAAAAATGACATGCTCAGAGAACTTGCACCAACAACAATACAATAGCAAAAAGAAAAAACCTTAAAGGTAAGACCCGTGAAATGCTACAAGAACAACCATAAGTAAACTCGTAGTAGGAAACAAAAAACCATTATCCCCCAAAATGAACCAACAATAATGAAATAGCATGAAGAACATCCTAAAGGTGAAATTCGGGCTGCCAGAATAGCTCAACAACAACACTCAGAAAATTACTCATAACAGTAAATAAAACACGAAAATAGTAGATGCCAAAAGAAATGAAAGGCAGCACACTATAATTCTTGGTCAGTCACCACCACAATGCTGAAAAAAGACCAGAGAAAGCAATCTCACCCAAATCGTAGTACATAAATGAAAGCAGGTGAGGCAAATAAAAAACCACAATAATAAACAGCGGGCCCAACCAACCAAGGGCAACCACAAAGAAAAAAACAAGACCATAACCAACAACCATTCACCACAGGGAATAATATAATGAACCCCAATATTATCCAAGTTTAAGAGACCCCTAATATGGTGCGAGATATTAGAACAACTCAAATTGGTCATGGAAAAAAACCCTCTGCCCCACCTGGCAAAGGCCTTAGCACAAGCTTTCTCCTCAACATTAATAACAGAAAAAGACACATTAAGCATGTTCAACAAATTCATAATATCCCTTCTCATGTAAAAAAGCTCAGGATTACACGTCTTGTCATTCCTAAAAATAATAGACTCAAATCTAAAGGAAGAAGAAACCTGCACAATAATATTAATGCAATCAATAGAAAAGCACAACTTTAAACCGTAACTGATAGCAACTATGATAGTAATATTAACATCCCAATTAAAATAAGGGCCAGCAAAACTCACAATGCAGTTACCATTAGAATCCCTGATGATTCCGCCACAAGCCATCATATTCGTATTATTAATAGCCTCCATATTAACCTTAAAGAACTTGCCAGGAGGTTTCAGCCAAGAAACACTTCTGGGAGGCTTCAGACCAACTTGTACATCTAGCTTAATCCCAAAGGAAACTTCATTAATAAGATAATTTTGGAAATTCTTAATCGAGAGTAATTTAATCGAGAAAAGATACCTAATCTTATCTTTAACATTATGAATAATTATATTATGATTCATACCTACACCATTAAAACTTGAATTATTCCTCTCAAACCATAAAAACCAAAGAATAAGAGAGGGGAGAACATTTTTGATATGACCTTTAGTATTAACAAACTAATAATTAAGTAAGAATTTAATGGAAATGTATCAGCTTCCGTGTTATTGCTAAACTCCACCATAGGTATAGTATAAAAAATCACAATACAGAGGATCCCAGGATTGCACCACGAACTATTAATAATGAAAGAGAAGGGAGTAAGACTATTGAAACCAAATAACATGATGAACCCATATAAGATTTCAAATAAACTTTTCCCTTCACACAATAAGTCCCAAATAAAAGGAAACTTTCCCACCATCTTTAAAAAGATACTTAATATAAGGTTTAATGGATCCTGCAAGAATTGTAAAACTTCCCAAAAATTAAAGCGTTTAACCATAGAGTGCTTTGCATTGCACCAATATGAAAGGAGATTTTGATCATCCCAATGCCTCGAAAGCACAGAGCACTTATCAGCAAAAATAAGGGTAGCAAAAGATGGAAAGCTAAGACCTCCACCTTCTCTGGGTTTATAATATTGGACCAAGAAATTAGCTGTATTTGATAGTGAAATGTCACCATATTAGAAGAATCTAGAGCAAACTTTTTTTAACAATTTATGTCAACTTTTAGGTAATAAAGCTCATCTGATCCACTGTTATAGATAATGAATTTAAGATATTATAATCTCCTAGAAAAAGAGAGAAACTTTTCTTTCCATCCATCAAGAAGAGTGAAGGCTTTGTCTATAAGGGGAGAGAAATATTGAATGAGGAATCTTTGAATGGACAAGGGTATACCAAAGTAAGTAATTTTTTTTTAGCACTTGGGATATTTAACACATTGTTAAGATGTATTTGATTGTTAGTGTTCTTCAAGTAAATAATGGAACTCTTAGAAGTGTTTTTTTTGTAACCCATAATGATGTTTAAAGTGATTAAGTACGTCTTTTAAAGCTTGTAAGTTTTAGTTACTAGCCTTCCAAAGACAAGAAGGTTGTCAAAATACATGAGGTAGGCAATATGAAAGCCAATATGAGCTGTATAGATGTTGTGAGAATTAATTTCCCTGTCAAAGAGATTAGAAAGATCTTTCATTCCAATATAATGTATGGAGGAAAACTTTGACTTAATCCAAAAGAAGAAAAGAAGAAGCCTTCTGAATTCCAATTGACACATATTGAATAATATACATTCTCAATACAAGCTTTAATCCAACTAATGAGCATTGGTGGGAACACATTTTGCTACATTATGATAAGAACAAATTCTCTAGAGACAATATCAAAAACTTTAAAGATGTCAGGTTTGGCATAAAAGAAGCCATTTTTCTTCGATTTTTTTAAGTCATCAAGAATTTTCTTAGCCAATTTAACATTGTGGG
Organism: Dendrobium catenatum; assembly: GCF_001605985.2. Classification (NCBI taxonomy): domain Eukaryota; kingdom Viridiplantae; phylum Streptophyta; class Magnoliopsida; order Asparagales; family Orchidaceae; genus Dendrobium; species Dendrobium catenatum. The sequence goes on from NW_021319178.1 coordinate 5,550,585, forward strand.
GTTCTTTTGTCAATGAAACATGCTTGACTAGGATGAATGATATAAGGCTTGAGGGAGTTTAAGCTTGCCTAGTTTTGAAATAATTTTAGAGGTGTTTCATGGGGAAATGGACCTATAATTTGAAAGATTATTTGCATTTTGGTTTTTTGGTATAAGAAAAATCTCACTGGCTATGCTTTTTAAGCAAGTAACTTTTGAGGAAGAATTATCTAATAGTTTTACAAACATGACTCCCAACCACCTCCTAATAAGAAGCATAAAATTAAAGGTATAACCATATGGACCATAAGAAATTGATCTAGAGAAAGAGAAAATCATAGTTTTAGTTTTCTCATTCTGTAATTGGGGCAGTTAAAGAAAAAATGAGGTGTTTTCAAACCTTCCCACTTACTAGAGGAGTGACATCACCATCATTCTTGAAAATTAAAAAGACCCTTATAATAATGAATAGCTGCCTTGACAATACTAATAAGATCAATAAATGTCCCTAAAAATCATTCTATAAGGCAATTGTGATTTTTTCTAACATTGATTTTCCTAGAAAGAAACATAAGGTCTTCCTCCACATTCTCAAGCCACTACTTATCCCTACCACTTTGAATTTTCCAAGAAGCACATGCATTATAAGCAATTGGTACCTTTAACAAGAATTGTTTTCCAGTCAAGTGGAAAGTCCTAGAACAGCTTTTTATTTTTCTTTGTGACAACGAAAAGGTGTATAATTTCTTCACTGATAAAGGCTACAATGGCAGAACGAAAAAGATTAATGGAATAAATGGCTTCATATATCACTTCTACACGTAAAAGGTTCCTCCTTCAATTAAAAGCAGGATAGATAAAAAACAGGTTTATTCTAATTTTAAATATTTTAAATATTTTTAGAATAATATAACATATTAATATTACTAATTAAGATATTAATTAAATTTAAAAAAAGTATAAATTATATACATATTAATTTATAATTAACTAATAATTCATTAATTAATGAAGTTATTATCATATATAGTTTATCGGGATAAGGCATAAGTTCATACATTGTATTAATGATAATATTATAATATATGTACCCATTATTACCATCATGCATCTTTCTTGGTAGAAACAACAAACAAGTAGGGTAAACATTAAATTTTAGATAAAGAAAATAATGTACGTTTGATAACATTTTGAATTTCTAAATATATATATATTTTTATGGTGAAATGTCAATTCATATGCTTATCAATGCAATACTTGATACATGAAAACAATCAAGAAAGCAAACTATGTCTGCAAAAATTGATGATATTCATTTAGCAAGCATTATTCCCAAATTTATAAAATCTACAAACACTAATCATTTAAAATGATATTTATGTACTCAAAACTATGTTAATTGTTATGTATTAAAGTATAATGATTAGGAATATTAACACCTTGATTCATGTAAGCTAATCTTTATTGGTAATGAAAAATGATCAAATTGCAAACAAATTTAAACTTGAAAGAATTTGAATCTATATGCATATTAGTATTGCCAAGCAACCAAGTGAGGGAGTCGATAAGGTGAGATAGTATATATAATTATCATGGCCTACTTCGAAACACTTACCGAATCAATGCCAACCACTCAACATAATTTTTTTTTATGTTTTTCAAATAAATTTATTTCAAATATTTGAGTTATTGCAATCTTCCCACCTTAAAAAAATATCATCCTCAATATTACATTAGTCCGATAGAGAGAGAAAGAGAGAGAGAGAGAGAGAGAGAGAGAGAGAGAGAGAGAGAGAGAGAGAGAGAGAGAGAAAGAGACCCATGTATGCCTTAGTTGGTCGTGAGACTTTCACTGAGTCTATCAAGCAAATCCCTAAAAAACTCCACCATATTCCTGGTCAGTTTGCTTATGTCTTCCCTGATTATCTTTCGGATCAATTATCTCCACTAAGAGACAATCAACATGCCATAAATTTTGTCCCTGGAGCCTCTCTTCCTAATCTGGCACTTTATCGCATGAACCCCACACAACATGCTTAACTCAAGAAGTAGGTGGATGAATTACTACAATGAGGTTTTATCAAAGAAAACCTTAGTCCTTGCACTATACCAGCCCTTCTTACTCCTAAGAATGATTGACCCTAGCAAATATGTGTTGATATCCATGCTATCAGCAAGATCACCATCAAATATCATTTCCCTATCCTGAGGTTAGATGATATGCTTGATATGATGATGGGTGCCACTCTACTTTCCAAGATTAATCTCAAGAGTTGATACCACCAGATCCGAATCAGACCCGGTGATGAGTGGAAAATTGCCTTCACGACCAAGGATGGTCTCTATGAATGGTTAGTCATACCTTTTGGGTTGAGTAATGCTCCAAGTACTTTCATGAGGATCATGACTCAAGTGATACGCCCTTTTATGGGAAAGTTTTTCATCATCTACTTTGATGATATTCTTATTTATAGTAAGTCAGCGAGTCAGCACTTGGGCTACATAAAGCAAGTTTTTAAGGTCATAAAAAAGAAACAACTTTATGCCAACCCCAAGAAATGTACCTTCCTTATAGACCATGTTATATCTTTGGGCTTTATTATTTCAGCCCAAGGGGTCTCTACAAACCCCGATAAGGCGAGGGCCATCATAGAATGGCCAGTTCCTTAGAACATCCAGAAATTCGCAGCTTCCATGGACTAGCCACCTTTTATAGGATATTTATTTGAAACTTCAGCACCAATGTATCTCCTATCACCGACTATCTTAAGAAAGGTGATTTCAACTGGACCTCAGCTGCCACCAAAGCCTTTGATGAGATTAAAAAGAGAATGTTGGAAGCCCCATTGATGAGACTTCCTGATTTCTCTAAAGTCTTCGAAGTGACCTGCGACTTTTTGAGGGTCAAAATTGGAGGAGTCCTACCCCAGGAAGGTCACCCTATAGCTTGTTTCATGGAAAAGCTAAATGAGATTCGGCAGCATTATTCCATGTATAACAAGGAGTTCTTTGTAGTGATTCAATCTCTTCGTTATTGGCGACACTACTTGCTCCCACAATAGTTCTTTATTTTTTCCGATCATGAGGCTTTGCATTATATTAACTCCCAAAAGAATTTGAACACACATCAGGGTCGATGGGTTGAATTCCTTCAGAAGTACACTTATACCCTTAGACAGAAGGAGGGAGTTAAAAATAAAGTTGTTGATGATCTCAGTCGTCTTATAATGACTACCACTGAGATGAGAGCAAAAGTTGTGGAATTTGATCAAATCAAAAGGCTTTATTCAGAATGCACCTACTTCAAGGAGACTTATTCTTTTCAAGGCACATACAGAATACGCCTCATGGTGATTTCCTTCTTGATAATGGTTATCTTATAAAAGCTCAGACGCTTTACATCCCTAGCACCTCCCTTAGGGAATTTATTGTTTAGGAAATGCACATCGGAGACCTCACTGGCCCATTTCCTACCCTGCTCCAAGACATTCAACGCCTCCCACATTGTTAAATTTTACTTCAATGAGGTCGTCTGATTACATAGTTTACCTAAAACTATTGTATTAGATAGGGATACCAAGTTCACCAGTTATTTTTAGAAACCCCTTTGGATGAAAATGGACACTATATTGCAATTCTAAATTGTCTTTCATCAACAAACTGATGGTCAAACTGAGGTAGTCAATAGGAGCATAGGCAATTTGTTACGCTCTCTAGTAAGTGAGCATATTAAGGATTGGAATTATATACTCCTCACAGCTGAGTTCACCTATTATAATTCTGTGAACCATACCACTGACCAAAGTCCCTCTGAAATTATTTATGGGTTCAAACCTAGACAGCTACTAGATCTCATACCCATGTATTCCAGGTATAGGATTTTTGAGTCAGTATACTCATTTGCATCCCATATGCATGAACTTTATAAAGAGATTACACGCTAGATTCAGAAGAGCAATACTGATTATAAACTTTATATTGATCTTAAATAAAAATTTAAAACTTTTGATGTTGGTGACTTTGTGATGGTGCGGATTCATCTAGAACAGTTCCTATAAGGAACGGTTAAGAAGTTACATCCTAAGAGCGCAGGACCATTCAAAATAATTAAGAAAATTAATTATAATGCTTATGTAGTAGTTATGCCTACATAATTCAATATCAATCCCTCCTTTAACTTAGAAGATCTAGTAGCATATGAAGGTTTTTATTTTAACCCAGCAAATCCACTTTTACAGCAACCTTGTGTGACCCCACCTTATGAGAACCCAAACCTTTCTCCACTTCCAAATATTCCCAAAATACCTATGTCAAAAAAGGTTGACAAGATTCTGAGTGATGATATTATTTACATAAGAGAAATTGGACGAAGGAGATATTTGATAAGTTGGAGAGGCAAACCTGAGTCAAAAGCCACATAATTGGATCACGAGGAGTTATAGCAGATTGTTCCGGACTCATTGGAGATCCATGAAAGCATCGGGGATGCTGGCTCGTCGAATTCAAGCTTTTTTTCACCCCGGGAGAATGATGGGGACATCAAATCATGGAAAGTATATCAGAGATGTGGTTGCCGATCTATGACCACGATCACGTTGATCTATTTTTTGAGTCCTAATATGTTTTTTTTTTCTTTATGTATTTGTTTTAGTTGTATTTCCCTTTCACTCCTTAAGGGTTTGTCATGTGTAAGCCCTAAGGGCTAAGTCATCTTTTATTTTCTCATTCATTGTATGAGGCTATATATATCCCCCATACGTTTCTTTTGAGTTTAATGAATGAATGAATAGATTATAATCAAATTTATGCATATTGAGTTCTTGTGAGTGCTTGAGGGTTTTGGATAGAAATCCCTTAAAGAGGGAAGCGGATCGCCCTCCAACCTTGCAAGAGATAGGGTTCGTGGCTATTTTCATTTCACCAAAATGGCTTCCATCCAACAGTAACCTCCACCCCCACCCCCCCCTCCCCCCCCCCCCACCTTTGAATTTCCCCATTAATGTTTCAATTAAAGCCTCCTAAACATAATCCTTTATTTTTTTGGGGTAACCCAAATAATTAACATTCATAATCTATTTGAATTTGTTACCAAAATAATAATTCTATTTTAGAAACTTTCTAAAATTAAACCTATTTAAATGTTAAATTCATTGGGTTAAATTAAATCTTTTCCAAATTCCACATTCCAAAACAAGCAACCCTTGATTGCCTTTCCCAATTGAAACTTTCAGCCCTCTCTCTCTATATGCCATCCGGCCCCCTTATTAACCCATTGATTTCTTTCCAATTGCAAACCTTTCTCTTTGGGAAGAAGTCAAAACCCCACCCTTTCTCTTTACCCGCCCCTCCCTCTCAACCTCTTTGCCCTTTTAAATTCTTTCCAAAACTAAAATTAATTAGGGAAACAGAATTTCCCAAATTTCCCTCCCTTCCTCTCCAAATCTAAACCAATTCCTTTCCCAAGCTCTAACCTTTGGCCGGCCACCGCTCACCCTTCTTCTCTTCTTGTATTATTATGAGAAACTTCTTTCTCTCAAGGCGAATCTTTAAGGAGAGCAAAGGACATCATCTACAACACTTCAACCCTACATTTTTGATGAATGGATGATCTCGATCTTGACTCCAATTTTGTCTACAATGATCAATGTCTCATCGACATCCTCTGGTCGCCTTTCTTCAACGTTAACCCAGAAATAGATATTTCCATCAATGAGTACTTGGATCTTATCATCTTTACCTTGCCCAAAGCCATTGAAGAGTAACCTTCCACCATTCAATGGCACTTCACCACCATCCCATGATGAGGGTAAACTTTTTCTCCTAATCAAATTTCTCTTAGTCTTCGTCTCTTGTAGGTTGTGATTCAAGCATAAGGAGTCGTGCAAAGCTATCTTCCAATAATTAGTAAACATAGGATATGAGTTTGATTTTCTATGCTTTCTAATCTCGTTTTTAACCTTGGGATGCTATTAAAATTCTACTTAATCAGTATATGCTAAAATTCTAAATGTTTTGGTGATCTTAGCTTTTAGTATGTGATATGGCCTAAACGGATACACCTCTCTTTTTGTTTTCTATTATCATTTAGTAGCTAATGTTTTAATTATTATTGCTCTTATTCCAAAACGTTCAAGCTCTTAACACATTCATTTAAATCATACCTAGTCCTGTATTAATTCTTTTTATCATTTTTAATTCCGATTTAATTCTGGCAACCTAAAAGCCTAGAACACATGCTTTGGTACTAATTATATTCTTTTTATTAATTAGGCCAATAGTTTAGTGAGAGAGTTGGTATGGAAAGAAAATTGATGTACTCTTAGATGATCATTCAATTAAGAAGTCAAAAAATAAGTAGGAATAAATAAGATAAGAATTAGCTTATCTTCAAGGTTGGCTCCTATCTGGTAAGGCCTTTTATATTTTCTTATTTGATTTCTTTCCTCCTCCATCTTTCTTTCTGGCTCTTTCTTGCTCTTTGAATTGCACTTAAAGTAGCATCTTTTTTACAGTATGTTAGGTTGGGCTGAAGCTAACTTAAGTCAAATAGCTTAAGATAATCTAAGCAATCAAGTGGGATTAAGCCATTTGGTTGATGAAAAAGATAAGCTTCTCTAAGGTGAGATAAACTTATAAAATTGTTTGATTGGTTTTAAGCTTTACTAATATTATGAACTTTACAAGGGAAGAAACTTACAATGTATATCTTGTATAGTTATATATTATTATGTAAATGATAAAAGTTTTTTTAATTCGTAACTGCTTTAATGACTTGTATGCCTATATATAATGAAAAAAAATGTTATAGGGATGTGAGGAATGGTATTTTACCCCCTAATATCCCATTTTTGTATTCCCCCCTAATATCCCTCTTTTTTTAGGCTGGCACAAATCTTACATTAGGGTAGATATGTAATTACATTAACTTCATCTAAGAAATACACTTAAAATACAACAACAACATCAAGCCTTTATCCAGTATGTGGGGTCGGCTAAATGAATTATTACCTCTATTGTGTTATATTAAGAGTTAAATTCTCATTTAAATCTCATTAATAAATATCATTCTAATATTTTCTAACTAAGTATTTTTAGGTCTACCTCTACCTTTCTTAACATAAGCCAAATCTAATATATCTACTCTTCTAATCAGGTCATCGAAAGGCCACCGTTTTATGTGACCAAGCCATCTAAGGTGACTCTCTCTAATCTTTTATTTTAATTGGAGAAACTCCAACCTTTTCATGTATATGCTCATTTCATATCTTGTCTCTAAAAGTAAAGCTATTCATGCCTATAAGCATCATCATCTCTGCAATGCTTAACTTAATATTATGCTTTTCTTTGAATGGCCAACATTCTGCACTAAATTAGATGACAAAAAAAGACACATGGAATCTTGCTTCTAAATCAAATGATAAATACGAGCAATAATTTACACATAACATTTAACATTGATCATGAGTATTAAAATATTAAATATACAAAATAAGAGTATAAATTAACGGCGAAGACTCATTAAATCCGATATCTGGCACAAGTGCATATATTTAAGTTTATGATATCTGTGAAATATAATTGCTAAAAAAATGGAACTATGACAGCATGTAGCTTATAGTGGTTTCTAGAATTGTTGGTAATATCAAATTAATCATAGATTTTTTAACCACTTCAAATTCACAACTTTTAAAACTGTTGTATTATATTATAGTTGCAGATGTTATATAAACTATGCTATAGCCACCCTATAACAGTGTTGGTATATTTTTTTTATTCTATTGAATATTAATGTTGAACTAGCAAGATTTTTTATAAAAAAATTATACATGTGTATAATTATAGTATTATAAAATTGGTCATAATGTCTAAATAAACATATATTAAATCAACTAAAGTTTGTTCATGTTAAATAATTTACGCATGTCTATCAATTTCTTATATTATTAATTTAAATGTAAATTTATTTACACTTGCATTTTTTTCATACAGATTGGGAGCAGTGAATCAACTTGATCATGACCATTAAGATTTTAGATTGACATTATAAAGGAGTACATCAAACTACATGATTTTTGAGTAGTTAATTGTAAAGAAAGAATTTTTAAATTTATGATTAAAGATGATTTCCTATGCATTTCATCGTCATGAATTTCCTCACATGATTCTGTTGGGAATGAGCTATTATCTAAAAATGTATTTTTTCATGACTTTGACGATGTAGTAGAACTATGCCACTTTCATTGCTTTTCAATATGAAACTTTCTTCTTATATTAGTGAATTAACATTAAATCATGCTAGAATTCAAAGCTTGTCAATGTTCATGGATCTGGATATGATTTTCCCTAATCATTTTCTCACATTTAAATGCCTAGTTGCATGATTGTCGAGATACTTGTAATGGTTTATATAAAGGTAAGCATTATAATTTGAGGTTTGGATTGTGGTTCGAGAATGTTAATTTCTTTTTTTTTTTATTGTTCTCAAAAATGAAAAAGCTAGAGACCATCATATAAGGAATATTGATCTTTTTGTTGTATTATGATTATAAGTGGGAATAAAAATACTTTAATTGATTGTTAATTTGTATGTTGTATGTATTTAGATTGTCAAAGTATTCTTGATATTGTGTGTGGTAGTTTTAAATATTATTGTTGACTCTAAAAATTTGTGCCCCAACCTCTCCGTACTCCATTTTATCAATAGAAAATGTTTTAACAAGATTGATCTTCCATGATAAATTTTTAGAAGGCATATTATATTTTATATAAGACAGTACCTGGAGATTTCATTTTCTTTTTAGGAGGATATTATGATATGAGGTATAGTTTCTCATAGGTGTAAAGCTTTTATACTTAATTATCTTCCTCGATATCGAGTGTGAACTTTCAATTAAGGCTAGTTATTATATAGGCAGTAGATACCTAGCATATAGGGAAAAACTTCAAGTTTTGGAAATTGAAGTTTTAGGATGGTTAGGGTTTTGAAATTTATCACCGTAAACAAAAATTGGGTGATAATGGAATGATGATGGGTCTGATAAAGATCTCATTAGTTCCATCGCCTTGAGCTATCATGCCCCAAGTCTACTTAGTTAGAGGTGATAGCAACCCAACCGAACTGAATGATCCTTATTGGTGGGTGTTTATCGTAAGGGGATAAATTTGAGTCAACCTTACGTGACAAAAAGGTGCTCTATGCGTCAGTCTTCTATATCTAGCCCAAATGTATCATATAGCTAGTTGCCTCCATCTACTTAGTTTGGCTATAAAAGAACTTCAACATTAGAAGATCGACAATCTATGGTCATTTGTACTTTTGTGCTTATGTTATATCTATTATAAAAAATATTATCAATTGTTCAATTATCAAATTCTTAAGCTAGTTGCCTCCATCTACTTAAAGTTTGGCTATAAAAGAACTTCAACATTAGAAGATCGACAATCTATGGTCATTTGTACTTTTGTGCTTATGTTATATCTATTATAAAAAATATTATCAATTGTTCAATTGTTAAATTCTTACCCCTTAATTGAATTAAATAATTCATAGAATTTTAAAATTTAATTATTAATTAAAATTCTAAAAAATAGTAACTTAATCCTTAAAACCAACAACCAATGAATTTTTTTTTAAATTATTTAGCCTTAAGTTCTAAACAATAAAATAATTAATGATACTGGTTACTACTAGGTAACCCAAGACTACAAGGTTATTAACATAGCCCTAAAGAAGGAAAAATAAACTTCACGACCCTAGTGTAAATAAAATTAATAATCACTCTGTTGAGTCTAGTGATTAGGTTGTTAAACCTAAGTTAATGTCCCAAGGCTACCAAGAGGGGGGTGAATTGGTATTTAAAAATTTTCCCACTTTTGATAAATTTAACTGAAATTAAACTTTAATGAATTTTTTACAAAAAGTTTTTCAACCACAATTTTTAAAACACAAAATTAAAAGTAGAAAATAAAAAGCTGTAAAATAAAAAGACACACGATTTATAGTGCTTCGGTCTAAACCAGACCTACATCCACTCCCCAGAGGCACCCTTTGAGTATTGCACTAATACCAATATTGTCTCTCCTTTTGCACCCACAGCAAGTCGCAGAAGCCTTTACAAACACTCTTTTCACCACTACCCGGTGCGGCAGAGAACCATCATCCTTTTACACTTTCCCTAGTGTTGGTAGAGAACCGTCATTCTTTCACACTCTCCTAGTGTGGGCAGAGAACCCTTCGTCCTTTCACACTCTCCTAGTGTGGGCAGAGAACCCTTCATCCTTTCACACTCTCCTAGTGTGGGTAGAGAACCCTTCATGTTTTCACACTTTCCAAGTGTCGACAGAGAACTGGATCTCCTTGACATATCTCTTTCTAAGAAATCTAGAAGGAAGAAAGAAAAAGAGTGAAGTAATCTCAAATCACAAGTAGGAAATCTTACCTTTGAACATCATGCAAAGCCTTCACGCTCCAGTGGTAGAAATCCTTCTTTGAATTCTTTATCTCACTCTCTCCTTTACTCTTCTTGCAATAGGCATGAACATCATTGATCAAAAACATTGGGTGGCAGTCTAATTTGGGCTATATATACAAAGGCAAGAAAAACTTCCCAAAAATTGCAAGTTTTCAATTCTGTACGTAGTGGATCGTCCCGTATGATCGTGTATCGTCATGGACGATTTTTCTTAGTGTCGGAAATGATCCTAATGTATTTTTGTACGAACTATATTCGTACATGCTCATCATCACGTACGAACTAGGTTCGTCTGACACGAAACGGTTAGTACATATATCGGTTCCCAAAATTCTACAGGACGTAACCAACTGACGTAAGTTGGTTCAGTTCATCCTGGGACGAATAGGTTTCATCCTGGGTTGATGTTATACAGAGAGCTTCATCCAGGGATGAAAATTTATTTCGTCCTGTACGTTTTGATACAGAGAGCTTCGTCGAGGGACAAAAATTTATTTCATCCTGTACGATTTCATATAGAGAGCTTCATCCCGGTACAAACCATATTTTTTGTCTGGACGAATAGTGCAAGGTGAGAATCCCGAGACGTTCGTCCCAGGATGAATATTAAATTCATCCTGGACGATTAGGACCTAGAAAAATTTCTACCCCCCTGTTCGATCCATTGCTCTTCTAAGGGGTTAATTAACATGATCGTCCCGTACGAAACCAGGTTCATCCCGTACGATTAGTTCACAAAAAAATTGTCCCCTAAGAGTGTGTGTTGTGATCTTTCACTCAATTACAATCACTCCCTCTTATTTAAAAACTTATAATTTACAAATGAATAATTTGAAGTCTTCATCGCTTGGAGTTGATTTTCCTGAAATGCTAGTACACACTAGAGCAAAAAAACAAATCTTTCAAAAAATGTTAGGAGATATATAAAACAATAATATTTGAAATTATCAAAACAATACAAGTTGCAAGAATGTAAAATATGTAAATAGCAACTCTCTCAACAATCTCCCCCTTTTTGATGATGGCAAAACAATTATTATTTGTATGATTTCAAATTCTAAGAATCTCCTAAACTACCCCTGAATTGGTGAACTCATGAAAATAAGGAGGCATTTGAATTACTTTAAAAAAATTTATTTTTTAAAGTTTTTATATAACACAAAACAACACAAAAGATAAAAAAAATGAAAACAATCAAATACACATACAAAAATCAAACACACATATGAAAAACACACATACGAAAATCAAACACTACGAAAACATACGCAACAAATAATTTCTCCCCCTTTTTGACAACATCAAAAGGTGAAGAAGAAAAGAATGTTAGAAATGTAAGCAGATGTATGAAATTCATTTGATATTTTAATCTTGAAAGTGATTGAAATAAGGTATGCAAATAAAATGAAAAACATTAGAAAAACATAAAATTTCATATAATTTAAGAAGTTATATAACTTAGAGAATAAAAATAATTTATAAAAGGCATGTGTTAATTTAGACATGAAGATAAAGAAAATCATTGCACTAAGGATGAATAAAAAATTTTATATTTCAAATTTCAATATAAATTATAAATGAACATTAGATTAATTTGAATTAAGAGATTAAAAGAGTCTAGAAAGAAGTAATTACCACATGTGGCGCTTTACGCATCTTTTTCAATTTTTATGGCACGTTTTTGTTCATCTTTTTTACTTTGGGCTTATTTTGTGCCTCTTTTTGTCATTACAATTTTTTTGCACAATCCTTTGATTTTTGTACATTTGTACAATTTTCAAGAGTATTTGAATTCTTTCCAAAATCAATAATCTAAAATTTCAAATTTTTTTAAGTGCATAAATACTAATTGAAAAGAGAAATACAAAACAAGAAAATATCTAAATTGCAATAATAATATTAAAGATAATGTAATCTAAATAAGAGATATGGAATTGAAAATTCTAATAATATAAAGTTATAAGCATTTCTTAAATTTAGAAAAATTATATTTTCTAATGAAATTAATTTTAGTTTACAAATTAAATAAAGCACTATTAAGATAAAAATAAAAAAAGAATGTCATAAAGTCAAACACATATTTCTAAAACATTAAACAACAAAACATTGAAATATATATTAATATCGGATAAGGCTATTACAATTTGAAGTTCAAGATATCAATAGTAATACAACTAAAACATGAAAAAAACAATAAACTAAAGGAAATCACTAACACATTAACTACAACGAAACACCGAATAAACACTGAACAAACACTGAACAAACACTAAACAAATCCTTCAGATGGACCCTGATATGGAGGAGGAGGTGGTGCTGTACCAAAGAAGTTGAAGTAACTACTCATCATGAACATGTTGGAATTAATGACATTTATTTGTTCACGCATAAATCCCATATCCTGATTGTGCTGAAAATCTTGCTACTACAAGGGAATTTCAATTTGATCAAAACCTTTGATCAAAATGAGCCTCTAAATTTTCAAATCTTTGAACCAAATCCTGATAATTTGGTCCAACAGCATGTGAAGGTCCAGCTTCTTCTTCTGTTTCACTCAGTACTACATGAGTTCTGCTGGGCTCGTCCTTATTGAAGATAGCCCTAAAGGATGCGTCGTTGTAGTAGAGTGGTTCTTCAAAGTCTTATTCAGGATGAATTAAATTATACTTTTTTCCCAAAATATAAGCAATCAGATGTCCTAAGGCTATGTTCTTCTTTCTTTTATGATCAACATGACCAATTTCAGAGAGACCATAAATGTAGTCAATTAGGAGTTGGGCCTCATCTATAGGTTGTCTAGTCATAATCAAGTAGGTAACAGTAGAAAGAAGAGGCATGATGTTGACTCTATCACCAGCTTTAGGTATAATGGAAGTTCTTAACACATGCTGGATGATACCGGCATCACGCACCAAGGTTGAAACTTTAGGCAAATGATCCTTAATTCTCCTATCTCTAATCGCACGATTAACTTCAGTCCAATCAAAACTTGTGGTGGTTAAAGTGTGTGCTCTTAAGCCTTCAGTCCTTAAGTTTAGGAAGATACCAAAGTCATCCTTGGTGATTTCAACTTTCTTTTTGAAAACAAAAGAATTGATGATAGAATGGTCGGAGTTGGATGACATATTTGCTAGAAATAGTGAAAGGTTTTTCTATTGTAGAAGTGTACTAAAGTGAGGATCAAACCAAATTGAGGAGAGGTAAACAAGTGCATTACCTTAAAGGTCAACTGATCATGTAGGAGAACTCTAGATGGGGTGATTTTTGCAGACATAAACCTATCAAATAATTATTCGTTGGCTCTAGAAAGGAAATTTTTGGATGTATTTCTTGGAGGACCCTTAGCCAAGGTCTTTTGGCGCTTGCTAGAACTTGCGATTAAGAGATTTCAAGAGTGGAAAGGTTTGAAAGAGATGTGTGAAAGTGACTGTTCAGTAAAAACTACCGTTAATTTAAAGAAGAACGACTGTTCGAACCAGACAAAATTTTTGTTCGTCTCGTACGAATTTGATTCGTCAAGTACGAAAATATTTCGTATGGACGAACGAATGAGTTTAAAAAATAGCAACTATTCGTAAACACACAATTTTTGAAGCGTCCTTTCATACAGGCTTTTGACCTAGACTATCGTACAGACGAACACATGTTCGTACGGACGATCAGAAATTTAACTCATTTTAATGGCAGTTGAAAATCGTCCCCCTCCATGAACCGACATGTGTTCGTCTGGACGAACCAAAGGTTCGTACGGACGAAGTTCATAATAAAAACTATCTTATCCATTCAACTGCTACATTCAATCGTCCAGTCATTTGAAAAATATTTCATCCCGGACAATCTTGATGATCATACAGACGAACTACATCAAAAACTGCTCTCAAGACGGTTCGAAATTACGCAGTTTATCATTTTACACACATCATCTCGTACAAACAATTTTCGTCCCGGACGAAGATGACCACTAATTTTCATTTTCACACACAAAATAAAAACGAATAAAAATAAACAAGTAACACTTAAATATACACCAAAAATAAACAAAACAATAAAACAAAACAAAACAAAAATACGATGAACACAAAAACAAAAACAAAATATCAATTTTGCAGAAAAACATTTTTATCTAAGCATTTAAATCAACTACTCCTAGCCTAGTTCTTAATGTACTGAAAGTATCAAAGGCTACAGGTTTTGTAAAAATGTCTGCAAGTGGATTTTCTGTTGAAACATGGTTAAGTTCAATTTCTCCCTTGGATACATGACCCCTTATGAAATGATGCCTTATGTCAATGTGTTTGGCTATTAAATGTTGAATAGGATTTTTTGAAATGCAAATAGCACTAGTATTATCACAATAAATAGAAATAGTACCTATAGTTAATCATATATCAATCAACTGTTGTTTTAACCAAAGTACTTGTGCCACAAAACTTCATAGTGCAATGTATTCTGCTTCTGCAGTAGATAGGGCCACTGAATTTTGTTTTCTACTAGATCATGAAACTAATGAATTTCCAATGAATTGATATGTTTCAGAAGTGCTTTTCCTATCCACCCTACAGCCTGCAAAATCAGAGTCTGAATAACCAATAATTTCAAATGAAGAGCTAAACTTTGGATACCAAATTCTTAAGTTCTGAGTTCCTAATAAGAATCTTAAAATCCTTTTCACTGCTATCAAATGTGATTCTTTTGGATCAGATTAAAATCTAGCACACAAGCAAACACTAAACATGATATCTGGTCTTCTAGCAGTCAAGTAAAGTAAAGATCCAATAATACCTCTAAATTTCTTTTGATCAACATATTTTCCCTTGAGGTCCTTATCTAACTGAACT
>NW_021319178.1:5569690-5594435 GCF_001605985.2 Dendrobium catenatum
ACTGAAATTAAACTTTAATGAATTTTTTATAAAAAGTTTTTCAACCACAATTTTTTAAAACACAAAATTAAAAGCAGAAAATAAAAAGCTGTAAAATAAAAAGACACACGATTTATAGTGGTTCGGTCTAAACCAGTCCTACATCCAATCCCCAGAGGCACCCTTTGAGTATTACACTAATACCAATAGTATATCTCCTTTTGCACCCACTGCAAGGCGGAGAAGCCTTTACAAACACTCTTTTCACTACTACCCGGTGCGGCAGAGAATCGTCGTCCTTTCAAGATCTCCTAGTGTGGGCAGAGAACCCTTCGACCTCTTACACTCTCCTAGTGTGGGCAGAGAACCCTTCGTACTTGCACACTCTCCTAGTGTGGGCAGAGAACCCTTTGTCCTTTCACACTCTCCTAGTGTGGGTAGAGAACCCTTCGTCCTTTCACACTCTCCTAGTGTGGGCAGAGAACCCTTTGTATTTTCACACTTTCCAAGTGTTGGCAGAGAATCGGATCTCCTTGACAGATCTCTTCCTAAGAATTCTAGAAAGAAGAAAGAAGTAGAGTGAAGTAATCTCAAATCACAAGTAGGAAAACATACCTTTGAACACCATGCAAAGCCTTCTTGCTCCAGTGGTAGAAATCCTTCTTTGAATGCATTCTCTCACTCTCTCCTTTACTCTTCTTCTAATAGGCATGAAGATCAATGAGCAAAAAGATTGGGTGGAAGTCTAATTTGGGCTATATATATAAAGACAAGAAAAACTGCCCAAAAACTATAAGTTTTCAATTCTGTACGCAGTGGATCGTCCCGTACGATTGTGGATCATTCTGGACAATTTTACATAAAGTATCAGAAATGATTCTATTGTATTTTGGTACAAACTATGTTTGTACACGCTCATCGTCCCGTACGAACTAAGTTTGTTTGGTACGAAACGGTTATTACATAGGTCGGTTCCCAAAATTCTACAGGACGTAACCAACTAACGTAAGTCTGTTCAATTCGACCTTAGACGAACAGGTTTTGTCCTGGGATGATGTTATACAGAGAGCTTCGTCCAGGGACAAAAATTTATTTTGTCATGTACGATTTCTTACAGAGAGCTTCGTCCAGGGATGAAAATTTATTTCGTGCTATACGATTTCATACAGAGAGCTTCATCCCGGTAAGAACCATATTTTTCATCTGAACGAACAGTGCAAGGTGAGAATCCTGAGACATTCGTCCCGGGACAAATATTAAATTCGTCCTAGACGATTAGGACTTAGAAAAATTTTTACCCGCATGTTCGATCCATTGCTCTTCCGAGGGGTTAATTGACATGATCGTCCCGTACAAACCAGGTTCGTCCCGTACGACTAGTTCACAAAAAAATTGTCCCCTAAGAGTGTGTGTTGTGATCTTTCACTCAATTAAAATCACTCCCTCTTATTTAAAAACTTATAATTTACAAATGAATAATTTGAAGTCTTCATCGCTTGGAGTACATTTTCCTGAAATGTTAGTACACACTAGAGCAAAAAACAAATCTTCCAAAAAGTGTTAGGAGATATATAAAACAATAATATTTGAAATCATTAAAACAATACAAGTTGCAAGAATGTAAAACATGTAAATAGCAACTCTCTCTACACACTCAACACTTAAAAATACATCTTAAAAATAATCATCAAAACATTAAAACTTGAACTCAAACTAAAATACCTTAAGCCTGGAACAAATATCAAAATACTAGAGAACTTAAAAAAACTATAAAGCATATAACATCTCCAAACTAGACAAGCTGACGCACATACTTAAGATGGTTTGTTAGGACAAGTAATCCTAGTCTTAGGCTAGGCCGGTGTTTCCTTTTCCATTATTTATTTGAGTCATTAGAATAATAAATGTTTTTAGGATCTTATTAGATTCAATAAGGGCATTAATAAAGGTAGAGTCACCATCAAACTTAAAATTTGGGGTACCAATGACACTATTGATGGCTACACAAACAAAACCTACCTACTTAGCCCTAAAAAAGGCCATATTTTTTTTATAACTCAATTATGTAAGCAAAGAACTCTCGAATAATAGAGATTATACTAACAAGAATCTTAAAATTAAAACTACCACAATTGTTTGAAAATGATCTTGGCTACTTTTAGAAATCGGAACAAACCCAACGGATATTCGATCACTAGACCCTTATTATTTGATAATAACCATTTCAATTTTTTGAATACAAGTATGTCATTTTTTCTTTAATCGCTTGACTATCGCATGTGGACTTTAGTACAGGAAGGCTACA
Source organism: Dendrobium catenatum (assembly GCF_001605985.2). Classification (NCBI taxonomy): domain Eukaryota; kingdom Viridiplantae; phylum Streptophyta; class Magnoliopsida; order Asparagales; family Orchidaceae; genus Dendrobium; species Dendrobium catenatum. The sequence continues at coordinate 5,571,975 of NW_021319178.1, forward strand.
TTAGAGCAACTAGACTTGTAGATAGCGTTACAACAAAAACATCATTTATTGACTAAATTATCGAAGAAAAAGACTTTACTTAATTAAATGCAAATTGTTTAAATAGTTTTTCTATGCACTTATGTCTGACGACTATATGCGAGTCTCAACTTGTAGAACTGGAAAAAAAATTAGGATACGCTTTGTATTACTTATGAAGGAACTGATGAGGTGAAGTGATCTAGATTGAACATTCTATTACATTATTATAAATTATTTTGCATCAAACCTAATGAATTAATCACTAACATATATACTCTTTTCACAAACATAGTCACCTCATTGCATTCTTTAGGTAGGGAATTAATAAATATTGAAAAATTAAATAAAATTCTTCATTGTTTTCCTACTACCTATGATGCAAAGATAACTGCTATAACAAAATTAAAGGACTTAAATGTTTATTCTATTATCAATAATTTTGGAATACTAATTGCTTACAAGCAAGGAGTGACTCAAAGATAGATTAATACAGATGAGAAGCGGAAGGAGAAATGTAATGCATTGAAAGTGGATGACTCATAAAAATATTACTTTTTGATACTTAAAATGGGCTCCATAAACCATGAAAATTTTCAAATAAGCCATTATTATCATACATTATGATTCCACATCTTACATTATGATTAGTATAAATGAGCTTCGTCTTGGTAGGAAGGTTTAAGAATAGTTCAAAAACTTCTGAATACAATCGTACAGTTTGATATAAACTCGTACCGTACGAACCTCAACTCTTTTGTTCGTACATGATGAACTTAACTCATATATGTACATTGTAGGGTATGACCTGCTTCATACAGTACAATAACAACAATAACAACAACATCAATCCTTTATCCCACTACGTGGGGTTAGGTACATGAATCCTTTTTCTCTATTGTGTCCTATTAAAAGTTAAATTCTAATTTAAATCTAATAAAGAAAGTTCATTACTAATATTTTCTAACCAAGACTTTTTAGGTCTACCCCTACCTTTCTTAACATAAGTCAAATCTAAAATATCTACTCTCCTAACTGGGTCATCGGAAGGCCGTTGTTTTATGTGAACAAACCATCTAATGCGAATCTCTCTAATCTTATCTTCTACTGGAGCTACTTCTACCTTTTTACGTATATGCTCATTTCGTATTCTATCTCTAAGGGTAAAGCGACTCATCCACCTGAGCATCCTCATCTATGTCATACTTAACTTTGTATTATGCTTCTCTTTTAATGGCCAACATTCGTCACCATGAAGCATTTCAGGCCTCACTACCATCTTATAGAATTTTCACTTAAGTTTGAGGGGTACATTTCTATCAAATAACAAGCCCGATGCATTCCTCCACTTTAACCATCCAACTTCAATTCTACTGATAACATCCCCATCTATTTCCCCATCACTCTAAACATACAAGATTTCTAAAATGTGTATTCTTATTAATGACTTGATCGTCCAAAGTCACAATCCCCTCACTAGGTCTATTACTAATAAAATTACTAAAATTACGATTATTACTACTAAAATTACTAAAATCACTGGGTGTATTACTACTTCGTATAGTACGATTAGGCAAAATCAACGGATTGTTTAGGACAAACTCTAGGACGATAAAAAATAGCCTCGGTTCATTGTATAGTATGAACTTGTTCATACAGTACGATTACCAATCAGAGATTAATCCTTGATTTATTCCACTAATCATAGGTCAATTTAAGTAAGTATTTAAAATAAATCGTATGATACGAATCTCTTCGTATAGCAAAAATGGCTGATAAAACTTACTTAAACTAATCTGGTGGCTAGGGTTTTAGATTAGTAACACTTCATACAGTATGACCATTTTACAAAATGATGTTATAACGAGATCAGATCATATAGTACGAGATAAATTCGTATATTATGATTAACAGAGAAAAAATTTACAATTTTGTTTTAAAACCCTCTCCCCCTGTTTGTGTGCATGGTTGCTCAGATTTACGTGCAGTTTTTGTCCAAACTCAAGAAAAGAGAAAATAAAATAAAGAAAAAGTTACAATGTTACAGACTCACACTCCTACTCTACTCAGTCTTGAGTCTTCTTGTTATCCTGAATAACTTGTGATCTTCCTGGAATATTAGTACTCATAGATAATAATAGAAATTAAAAATATTTAATGAATAGTAGTTCAGACAGTATTATTTGTCATCATCAAAAATCTAAAACTAGGGGTCATGGATTGCAACATTATATTCCACTATCATGGCATTGAGATTGACCCTTCTATGATCAAAGCTATAGTGGATTTGAAACCCCCTAAAAGTCTTATCGAGTTAAGATCCTTTTAGGGAAAACTTACTTTCTTGTGGAGAATTATCTCTAACTTTCTGGTAGGTGCCATCCCTTTACTTCCCTAGTGAAAAAGGATGCTCAATTCCACTGAGATAACCATTGCCAAAAGGCCTTTGATAGTATAAATTGTTACCTGATGAACCCCCCTATTTTAGCTGCTCCCATCCTAGGTAGGCCTTTGATTGTTTTCACCACGGCCCTGGATGAGTCTTTGGGTGCACTATTAGCTTAAGAGAATGAAGAAGGCAAGGAGAATGCCTTATACAACTTTATCAGATGATTGATACTTGTTAAATTAAAATACCCAACGATGGAAAAATAATGTTTAGCTTTAATCTTTGTAGTGCAAAGCTTAAACATTATATGTTTCCGTACAAAATTAATTTGATTTCTCGAGTCAACCCCTTGTAGTACTTGATGACCCATCCAACCTTCTCAAGTCATCTAGCATGATGGTCTATGATCCTACTGCAAATTGACATTACTTTTGTCCCCCAATAGGCCGTCAAAGGACAGGCTCTAGCTGGCTTTCTAGCCGATCACCTGATCCCTACTGATTCCACATTCAATGATGATCTACCTGATGAACTAATTATGAGTATGGATGAACAGGAGTCCCCTACTTGAGAGTTTTACTTTGATGGTGCGTCATCCATTAAAGTCTTAAATCCAAATAAAACTCCTATAATTAGGGTAGGTTTAGGCTTAATTTTTGTATCTCGTGAAGGTCATACTTTACAGTACTCTTATACTTTATCAAACCTGATACTAACAATGAAGCTGAGTATAAAGCTCTGATTTTGGTTCTTGAGTTGGCTATTCAGATGAATATTATGCGGGTGAAAATCTTTGGAGACTCCCAACTAATAATAAATTAAGTAGCTAGAGTCTACAAAGTACTTAATTCTGAGCTCTTTTCAAATCATAAATAAGAAATAGAGCTCTTATGCTTAATAATAGAAGTAACTTTGGCCAAAATTCCTAGATCTGTAAATGGAAAAGCAGATGCCTTGGCCAAGTTAGCAAAAGAATTAGATAACCGTACTAGATACCCCGTATTTATTATTATCCAATATCGTCAAGCCCTATGCCCCATAGACTTGTCTTCTCTCGATCAGACCCTCACAGTATTTACTATTGATGAGGAGTCAGATTGGAGAGTGCCCTTCATAGAACATTTGAAGCACGGTAGGCTTCCGGATGATAGATTTCTCACCGCTCAAATTAGAAAAAGAGCTCTATAATTCACATATAGAAATGATATCTTGTATCGACCCTCTTTTGATCAAACGTGGTTGTGTTGACTTAATAAAGAAGAGGCTCGTAAGGTCATGGGTGAGATACATGAAGGGTTTTGTGGTGTCCATCAGTCCAAACCTAAAATAAAAGGCAAGATTAAATACCTTATATACAACTAACTGACTATGATCCGTGATTGTATGGAGCACGCTAGAAGGTTACACCAGTATCAAATTCATGGCAAAGTGATTCACTAACCCCCTAATCCGTTGCACCCTACTGTATCTTCTTGGCCATTTAAGGGCTGGGCATAGACATAGTAGGTCTTATAGACCCTCATTCTTCTAAGGTTCATTGGTTTATTTTAGCCAACACTGATTACTTCTCTAAACGGGTAGAAGCTGTCCCACTAAAAGATATTAAATCAAAAGATATGATGCGCTTCTTTTACAATAATATTATTTATCGCTTTGGTGTTCCACACTGTATAATTTTTGATGACAATCCATTGTTTAGAATCACCAAAATTATAAGATTTACCTGCCGCCATAACATTAATCGGTGATACTCTTCGATTTAATACCCCAAAGCTAATGGCTTGGCGAAGGTATTTAATAAAACTCTGTGTAACTGAGAAAGAAAATCCTTATGGAAAATAAATGAGAATGGCATGATAAGCTATCTAAAGCATTGTGGGGCTCTAGGACTACCTACCAAACTCCTACCCAGTCCACCTCATATGCTTTAACTTTTGGGGTTGAAGCAGTCCTCCCTCTCGAAGTCGAGCTCTCCTCATTGTGTGTAATAGTTAGTCATATTCTATCGAATCAAGATAATGCCCGAGTAAGGTTAGAAGAGCTTTATAGTTTAGAAGAGCTTCATTTGCATGCTTATAAGAACCTTAAGCTATACAAAGCTTGAATGATCCGGTCACACGATCGCCTTGTTAGACACCGTGCTTTCTGGGTAGGCGATTTAGTTCTTATTTTTCATAGGTATATCATTTCTCATCGGTGCCAAAGTGGTAAGTTTGAACCTACTTGGGAAGGCCCCTTCGTTATAGAGCAAGTTTACGAAGGTGGTGCCTACCTACTCGTCGATGTAAATGGTTTTCACCCCATGCCTATCATCAATAGGAAGTTCCTAAAAAAGTATTATGCCTGAGTTTAGTACATCACAAGGGGAGCCTCCCTACCGCATGTACATCTCCCTCTATATATATACCCCCTGAAAGGATCATTCATACTTTTTGATAGTCTGTGTGGCCACGATGATTTGTCCTCTACCATAAGATGTTCATTATAAAGAGTATAAGGTTATCCTTAAAGGTGATATGCTAATATGCCATATGAATGTTTATACTTTTATTTATGTGCACTAATCACATTGTTGCTAGCATATGGAATATTTAGTTTATTCTCCTCTTTGCAGGTCTTAGCCGCCTAGTTTCACTTGCCACCCCATGTGTGGTCTGGGATATCAAATCTAATGATTCAAGTCCATTTTCTAGATGTGTTGCTGGGTCCACACCCTCCTTTATTAGCCAGGTGCGGTGATAGTGATCCACTATTCCTATATGAATTTCTTCCACCAATATGTCCTAATCTGATAGTTGTTGCCGCCAGTTCATTCATATAAGTTGAATGTGATCAGGGATATCAAAGTTATTAGCTTAGACCCTTTGAAGATGGGATACTAGGTCCAAACCATCCTATTCTAGTCATGAGTGGTAATGTTGATCCTCTATCCTAATTTTGATTTTACTTGTACATCAATTTTGCTATGATCGTGCTCCCCAGTTCATTCACATGAGTTGAATATGGTCTAGGTTATCAAAACCAATGATTCATTTCTTTATAAGATCCTGTGTAATCTCTTTCCTTAATTTTATTCATGTGGCAAACATGGCCTGGGATATCAAAACTATTCATAATTCCCTCTCTTTATATTCCAATCATTAGATGATGTCATTATACTAGGACTAACTCATGGATATGGTATATGTTCCCTATTCTATATATTATCTTTGATGGTATGGGATAATCTAAATCTATGATTGTGAACACATAGAAGAAAATAAGGAAAAATACATATGATAAAATAGAGGGAAGCTCTTAGTAGAGCAAAACTAGTTGCCCTTGTCACAGGAGAAACCTGGTTATACTCTCTAAGAGTACAAATTTCCCAAAATTCTTCTTTCCTCTCCTTTGAAGAACCTTGGTGTTCACTTTAAGGATGAATCTGTACCTATATGGTTATGATCTTTCAAGATTTTAATTGTCTTTTTTAGTGATGTGGTACATTATGTCCTGGATGTTGATATCATTATCTTGTGGGCTTGGATCTTTCTAAGGAAAGATCATTCCCCTTCAGACCTATTTTGGTAACCCACTATCCCATTCATAGATTGCTCTGAGCTGTCAAAGTTGTTGCAACCCATGACCCTGAGTTTTAGATTTTGATGATGACAAATAATGTGGTCTGAACTATCTATTCATTGAATATCAATTTGATTTATGCTATTACCTATGAGTACTAACAATTTAGGAAGATCATAAATTACTCAAGAAAATAGGAAGACTTAAGACTGGTTAGATTAGGAGTGTGAGTCTGAAATAATATAATTTTGTATTTATTTATTTTTTTTTTCTTGAGTCTGGCCATAAATTGCATGTAAAAATTGAGCAACCATCCACACACACAGGGGGAGAGGATTTTTAAAGCAAAATGTAGATTTTCTTTCTCTGTTGATCGTACTGCACGACTCTATTTCGTACTGTACGATCTTACGTGGTAAAATAATTTTTCGTGAACAAATCATAAAGTATGAACAGTATCGTATTGTATGATGTGTTACAAATCCAAAACCCTAGTCGTCATATTAGTTTAAGTAAGTTTTATTAGCCGTTCATACTATACGAACATGTTCATACTGTACGATTTTATTTGAATACTTACTTAAATTAACCCGTAATTAGTGAATTAAATCGAGGACTAATCTCTGATTGGTCATCATACTGTACGAACCTATTCGTACCATACGATGAATAAAGGCTGATTTTGACCATCCCGGAGGTCATCCTAAATGATCCCTTCATTAGGCCTCATCATACTGTTCGATGTTGATCATACCATACGATGAACATAGATGAGTTTTGATCGTCCCGCCTATCATCCTGCATGAACAAATGTGTGGAGGTTCATATAGTTTGATGTTATATCATATTGTATGATTTATTTTGAACTGTTTGTAAACCTTCGTACTAGGATGAAGACTGTTATATATATCGTACTGTACGATGTCATATCATATTGTATGATAGTAACGGCTACTTTAAATATTTTAGGGATTTTGGAGCCTATTTTATGTATCAAACTAGTAATCTTTTTGAGAGAGACATAGAGAGTGAAACTTGATTAGAGAGGGAATCCTTGGGAGAGAACTCTTGCAAAGTTTTTAGGGTTTCTGAGAGGAAGGAGATGGTGAGCTTGGTGAGGCAGAAGAGGTGTGAGGGAGATCACATGGTTGCTTCGTTCTTGCTATATCTTGCTCCTCCTGTGGCTCGAGAAGAACTTGTGGGAGGCTCTCTAAGGGGGAGACGCTTCTACATTCGTGACCTCGAAGGTACTTTACCTTCTCTAGGAGGAAGAAAAATGAGAAGGTACTCTACCGTCTCCAAGAGGGTGAAAACAGTGCTTGGCACTTCACCACACCAGGGTGGTGAAAATGAGTCTTATAAGGGTTTCTTCGCCTTGTCGAGGGGGGGAAAAAGAGAGTTATAGTTTGTAGTGAAATTCCCAGAGTGGAGGACTCTAGGGAGTGGACGTAGGTCATGGTTTGTCTGAAACACTATAAAATTCTGGTGTGCTTTTTCCTTATCGCTTTTAATTTTTAATTGCACTTTATTTATATAATATTTGCTTGGTGAAAAATTGTGAAAGGAAAAGGTTTTCAATTTTGCATGTTGAGTTCAATTGATTATTTTCATATTAGTTAAAGTTTTCTTGTTAAAATTTAAAAACACAATAAATATTAGAACTCTTGCTTAGGATTTTATATTATTGCAACAAATTTTCATAATTCACCCCCCCTCTTATCAATCTAGTAATTTCAAGAGAACTCTTATGGATGTGCTAGGGTTGCTTTCTCTCCTCACATGGTCCTACCTAGTTGGGGTAGGTGTTACCATTGTGACCTTTTGATGGTCTTTGATCTTACTCATGATTACTATACTCGATGGCAGATGTGTTCTCTTGTCACCTCAAGTTGTTTCTTTAGTTATGATGTAGTACATCTTGTCTCAGATGTTAGCATCATATCCTCAGGAGCTTTGATCTTTTAGGAGTAGATCAGCTCCTTGGTTCACTTCACCACTCATACCCTACTCCTAGCTGCTCGAGTAATCTTATGAAGGTAGTAGTGTTTCCTTTACTCCCCGCAGGGTCTCATCAGTTTGTTTGGGTGTTACACCAAGGACCCTTTGACTTATATCAATTTTATTCATAACTACTATCCTCAAGTGGTGATTGTGTCCCCTTGCCACCTAGAGTTGTCATCTTTATTGTGATATAGTATATCTTATCCTAAATATTATCATCACCACTTTGAGAACTTTGATTTTCAAGCAGAAGATCAGTTCTCATGCTCCTTTTCATGACCTACCCTACCATTCATACACTAGGCTTAGTAGCCAGAATAGTCTTATGAATGTGTTGTGGTCACTCCCACTTTCACTACTTATAAGGTTCCACTAGTTTGTGTGGGTGTTACCACTATGAGTTTTAGATGATTACTGATCTTATTCATGATTTTTGTCATCAGTGGCGAGTGTGTCTCCTCACTACTTCAGTTCTCTTTCTCCTAGTAGGTGCCTCCATCACCTCCTTCTTGAGCTTTAATTTTCTAGCATAAAGTTAGCTCCTTAGTTCCTTCTACCACTTGTTTTCCCATTGAGACCCAACTTCCAGCTGCCGGAGAGGACCTTTGGATGTGTTGATATTGCTTCTACTTCTTATAGGATCCCCATCAGTTTGTATGGGTTTACCACTGTAGCTCCCTTGAGTATTATTTCTACTAGGCTTAGTCTTATTTTATATAGCAGAGGTGCCCCTTGCTCTTCAGTTCTTTTTACTCCCTTGGAATGAGACTTCCCCTTTGTACACTCTACTGCAGGTGTATCTCTTCCATCTTTCTTGTAAGGCATCATTGTGATGCTTTCCTCTCCTTTTGTGTAGGGTTAGGGTTCCCTAAGAGATCCCGATGGCATTTGGATACTCATGGCCATGATGATTTGTCCTCTACCATGTGGTACCCAAGATGTTAGCTTTAGATTCCTTAGATAACTCTACCATTAGAATTCTTTCATTCACCTTTCCTTTCTCCCTCATATCCCTACATAGATTTGTGTCAGGTTGATGTTGAGAAGACTTTCACCTTCTACCTTGCTATTTAGATACTAATAGATAGGTTGTTGGTTTTACTTACCTGGTCAAAAGAGCCAAATAAAGCCCCTAGAAGGCATTCCTCACCACCTTTTTCTTTTTAATGGTCATGTTGTGATCAGACAGGCATCAGATCCTAAATCTTTACCCACTACTCCCAACAGGAGCAAGTGAGCATTTAGCCCTTTCTCATTTATAAGGCCAATCTAGTTGAGTAGATATTGAAGCTTCACTAGTTGGGAGATGAAAGTTCATTAGGGATGTTAAGCCCTATGAACTTAGTCCCAAGCTAACCAAGAGGGGGGGTGAATTGGTATTTTAAAAATTTCTTTTCACAAAGAAAAAATCACATAAACAAAAATCACACCACGAGAAAAATAAATGCAGAAATTAAAATGTGGAAGCAAGAAAACAAGAACACAGAGATTTATAGTGGTTCGGTCAACTTGACCTACGTCCACTCCTTGGAGGCACCCTCCAAGTATTGCACTAAAAAATGTGACTCTCCTTTAGCCCCCACGGCTAGGCGGAGAAGCCTCACAAGAACCTCCTTTTTGCCACCCCGGCAAGGAAGAGAACCTATCTCCTTTTGCTTCCTCCTGAAGATGGCAGAGAACCAACAACTAGATGCTGACTCCTTAGCTCTACCGACCCTTCCACGGACGAGAAACTCTAGAAAAAGAAGAAGTAGAGCGATCCTTGAAGCAACCCTTGTGAATCACCTCACAATCTCCCCCCTCACAAGATCCTCCCTCTCTCCCTCTCTCTCTTTCTCTCCTCAAGGCCTTCTCAGGTCAAGGCAGCAGCAAAAGGTCTTCAAAATGTTGAACAAGAGCTCTTAAATAGAAAAGCTTCAAAGGAGCTCATTAATTGCAAGTTGCCGACAATATCGTCTAGGCCGATATGGACATCGGCCTGGCCGATCAGTACAAATCTTAGAAGATCGGACAGAGCATCGCCCTGAATGTAAACTGGACGATTTAAAATTGGCTTGATCGTCCAGACCGATCTCACGATCGTCCCAGCCGATCAGTTCAAATCAGAGGAAAATCGTCCAGAGCATCGCCCTGAATTTGAGCTGGCCGATATTTATCGTCCTGAAGTAACCAAGGTTTTTAAATAGATCGTCCTGGCCGATCATGAGATCGTTCAGGATGATATGATCGTATCAATCATCCTTAATTACTCCCTTGATTTTCTGATCAATTAAGACATAATTTGAGAATATCGTCCAGGCCGATAATTTAAAAATACAGTATACCTTAATTGTCTATGGCGGCAATTTCTTTCTGTTTTGAGCTTATCGCCCTGGCCGATACACGTATCGTCCAGGCCGAACGGTTAATGACGGATGCCTTAATTAAGAATCCATATTTAGACTTTTTATTTTAAGCCTGATCGTCCATGACGATGTAAATATCGTCCTGGCCGATATGAGTAAAAACAAAAATTCTAATTCTCTCAAGTGTGTGTGTGTGTAGGGTTACTTAGCATCAGTCTCTTTCACTATTACAAATAGACTCAAGAAGAGAAAAACAAAGTACATACCGACTCAACCCTAGACCTACGCAATCTTGAACTGGCTTCGTCTGTTCGTCCAATCTTTAATTCCTAAAAAGTTAGAAGCAACAAGCAATCTAAGAGAATCAACAGTGTTTGTCAATCATCAAAACATAAGTCATGAAAATAGATTTACAACAGGAGAGCCCGATAGAGTCTCTGGGAAGCATTTCTCACCACCCCTTTTTCCTGGATGTCCTGTTAAAGACTAGACAGGTATCCAATTTCATGGCTTATTTACTTTTTGATGAGTTCAAGCAGAAGTATTGAGACCCAAATCCATTATTATAAAAGAATTAGGAGGAGACGGGATCCTTTCCACCTTCTACCCCGCTGTCTCGATATAGTCATACTAGTAGTTGGTTTAACTTTCCCGGTTGAGAGAGTCCGATAATAGAGCCCTGGGAGGCATTGCTCACCACCCCTTTTCCCCTGGATATCCTGTTAAAGACTAGGAAGGCTTCCAATTTTTTAACTTATTTACATTTTATTGAGGTCAGGCAGAAGTATTGAGACACACCAATCCACTATTCCGAAAGGATCACGAGGAGATGGGATCTGTTCATCTTCTACCCTGCTATCCTGATTTTGTCAGGCTAGTAGTTGGTTTTACTTTCACAATTGAGAGAGCCCGATAGAGTCCCTGGGAGGCATTCCTCACCACCTCTTTTTCCCTAGATGTCCTTGTTAAGATAGTTGCTATTTGCATGTTTTACATTTTTGCAACTAGTATAGTTTTGATGATTCCAAACATTATTGTTCAAATGTGTAGTTATCTCCTAACAATTTTAGAAGATTTGTATTTGCTTTTGTGTGTACTAACATTTCAGGTGAAATAATCTCTCAAACATGAAGTCTTTAAATCAAATTCAGCAAGAAATACCTTTAGTTTTTGAAGCTTAAAATTATCATTTTATTTGAAAGGGAGTGATTGTAATTGAGTGAATAAAAACATACACACACACACACATAAGTAGATCATATAAAAATTTATACTGATCGTACAAGATGATATCAGTTCGTACGGGACGATCAGACAGTTATCTCCTATTAAGATCACATGGAACAAATAGGAACTGGCTTGAAAAATTTTCTAAGTCCTATTCGTCCGGGATGAAATTAACAATCGTCCGGGACGATTTGCTCTCTGTAAGATTTTTGTCCAGACAAAAATAAATTATCGTACAGGACGATTTGGTCTCTGTAAAATTTTTGTCCATACGAAAATAAATTATCGTACAGGACTATTTGCTCACTGTAAGATTTTCGTCCAGACGAAATTAAATATCATCCAGGATGATCTGGTTCCTGTAAGATTTTCATCCAGACGAATAAAATATTCGTCCAGACGATTAACCGACTTAGAACAGTTTTTCTGCAGTTTTTGGAACCGACCTTGTAATAACCATTCGTACCAAACGAACTTGGTTCGTACGAGACGATCAGCTTATACGAAATCATTTCGTACACATATACAAATAGGTTCGTTGCAAAGCTTTTAAGTAATATCTTCCAGGACGATCCACGATCGTATGGGACAATCCACTGCGTACAGAATTGAAAACTTGCAGTTTTTGGATGTTTTTTCTTATCTTTTGTATAAATAGTCCAAATTAGACTGCCACTGAATCTTTTTGTCATTTGATCTTCGTGCCTCTTGAGAGAATAGCTAAGGAGAGAGTGTAAGAGTGCATTCAAAGGAGGATTCCTACCACTGAAGCTTGAAGGCTTCATTTGGAATTTAAAGGTAAGAATCTTCACTCTTTTTCTTTCTTCCTTCTAGATTCTTGTGAGAAGATCTGTCAAGGAGATCTGATTCGCTGCCGACACTTGGAGAGCGTGAATAGCTGAAAGGATCGCTTCCTACACTTGGAGAGTGTGAACAGCCGAAGGGTTCTCTGCCCACACTTGGAGAGTGTGAAAGAATGAATGGTTCTCTGCCCACACTTGGAGAGTGTGAAAAGACGAAGGGTTCTCTGCCCACATTAAGAGAGTGTGAAAGGACGGACGGTTCTCTGCCAACTCTGGGGATTGTGCAAAAGGATGACGGTTCTCTGCCACACTGGGTAGTGGTGAAAAGAGTTTTTGTAAAGGCTTCTCCGCCTTGCTGTGGTGCAAAAGGAGAGTCACTATTGGTATTAGTGCAATACTCAGAGGGTACCACTAGGGAGTGGATGTAGGTCTGGTTTAGACCGAACCACTATAAATCTTGTGTCATTTACTTTACTGCATTTTATTTTCCACATTTTTCTTTAGTTTAAAAACTCTGTGGTTGAAAAATGTTTTCTATAAAAAACTTAATTAAATCTTCATTTTGGTTCAACTCATTTTCAAAAAGAGGGTTAAATTTGTAAACTACCAATTCAGCCCCCTCTTGGTAGCCTTGGGACATTAACTTAGGTCTAACAACCTATTCACTAGACTCAACAAGTGGTATCAGAGATTTGTTTCAAAATCATAAGTTTAAACTACTTTTTTATTAACGTAGATGGCATCATTAGGAAACCGAAAAACACCTGAGGGTTACTCTATTACTAGACCTCCACTGTTTGACAATATTCCTTTTGATTTTTGGAAAACACGCATGTCTACTTTCTTACAGTCACTTGATTATCGTATATGGATTATAGTTCAGGAAGGTTACACAAAACCAACTAGATTAGTTGATGGAGTTAGGGTAGAAACACCTTTTGCATATTGGAATATAGAAGAACGTGACTTAGCACAACTAAATGCCAAATGTTTAAATAGCTTCTTTTGTGCTTTAAAATCTAAAGACTACATGCAGGTTTCTACTTGCAAAAGTGGAAAGGACATATGGGATAGACTTTGTATAATTTATGAAGGGACTAATGAGGTTAAGTAATCAAGACTCAATATCTTATTACATGACTATGAGTTGTTTCGCATGAAACCTAATGAATCTATTTCTTACATGTACACAAGACTCACACAAATTGTCACTTCTTTGCATGCACTTGGTAGGGAATTAACTAATGCTGAAATGGTTAATAAGATTCTTCATTGTTTACCAACTGCTTATGATGCTAAAGTTACTACAATTATAGAGTCTAAAGATCTAAACATTTACTATATTGAAAATCTTCTTGGTTCACTCATTGCTTATGAGCAAGGAGTAAGTCAAAAAAAGATTGATGTAGGTAAACCACGAAAGGAGAAGAATATTACACTAAAAGTGGAAGAGTCAGAGAGTGAACACTCACAACCTAAGGCCCAGAACGAGTTGATCAATTTTGAGGAGATCTTAGAAAATTTTCAACTTAGATTGAGATAGTACAACAAGGGTTGAAACGATATCTGTCTCTCAACAGATAGTTGATATAAGTCCATCTAGCTTCTTTGGTTATCGCTCATCCTACTCCTTCCAGTGTTTTAAGGGCTCATACCTACTTTTTTCTCTCATAATTTTTTCAACTCATTTGGAAATGGTCTCCAACGCCATCTTAATTGCCTCAATTTGATGGACTCCTTGAGGATTATGATTCATCTCATCAAACATTAACATAGAGTTTACGTCGCTCTTTTCTTTCTCTAACACCGAAAGTTCCTCTTAATGCAAACACTTTACTAAGATATTGGATTCTTCTCAAACCTTGAATCTATACTCCTATGAATAACGATGTGTCATAGTCACGGGGGTTTTGAATGCAATTTTGGGTTGTATACCTGTGTGTTCTTGGTGTGGAACTATTGTGCCCATTCAATTATTAAAGGAATGAAAACCGTAAAACCAAATAGTACTATATCGATTGTAAAGGAAGAGGGGTTGGGCTTAGCTGTTGTCATTACTTATGGCCAGACTTTTATTAGCATCTTTATTATGGTGTGCTTATTCTGAGAAAGGTTAATGTTGGTCTATACATACATGTACGAACCCCTATTTTTCAGAGCACTATTTCAGACGGCTATGTTACCGGCGGGGTCTCACTCTTGAGCCGTTGTTGTTTCGGTGGCGCAAAGTTACTCGTTCGTGGATATGATTGATAACTCAGCAAGCATGGCTCTAGCAAGCTTTAAGCGCTGAAGATGCCGTGCCCTGTGTCTTTTCGTTTGCCGCTTATTCGCTTATGGAGTTTGTAGGCCAGTGTTCTCTGACTTTTGAGGACGGCTCCTACGGTGGTGTGAGAAGGTTAGATCATGCTTCTCCTATCAGCCACGTAATCACTCATTCGTAAAGAATATAATTTTCTGTCGAAGAGTAGTACTCTTTTTTCTGGGCATCATGTGTTTCACACTCCTCTCACACCGTTGTGCTACTTGTGAGTGCCACTATCTAGAAGATGTTTTGTTTTGGTGCTAACGGGATTCTTCAAAACCTGCGCTGTTTTCCTATTAATCCTACTCTTTTTGGTCACATACGCGAGCGAGTGATTGTGATCTAAATCTAGGTCATGAGTATAGAGTTCACTGCCTCTCTTATTGTGACAGAATGAATTGTTTAAACTCGCCCAAATGGTGAATCGTCGTTGAGTTTTGGAGTTCATCTAGTGTATTTTACAGGCTTGTGAGCATCTGTGTTTTATATTCTCATTTTATGGGGATGAATGGTTGTCTTTCATCATACTGGGGCAAGTTGGTTCTTGGTGTAGGTGCGCTTAATGGGTATTGTACCGATTTAAGGTTAGGGCATGGTGTTTGTGGTTTCTTTGTTCTCGCGTTTGATTCAATTGGTAGTTTGCGGTCATTGGTGTAAGGCGACTTTTTTTCATACATTAATGTTTGCTGAGAGTAGTGATTATGTCCAGAAGGTTGGATATAAGAAAAAAATGAATGGAGCTTTGTCTAGATCTTCCCATTGGGGGAGGAAGGAATTTGAAATCAATATTTGAAAATTTCTTTCGTAAAAGCAAAAAGGGATTGAATCACAATTTTTCCTAAAACACCCTAGACCCCTCAACCAACATAGGGTTGTTGAAAGTCGGTCGTGCGAGAAAATAGCAACATATATAGAAGACGCCAGAGCCATTAATGTGTTCTGCCAAGAATTACTCTCACATGTCGCCAGTATTAATCTTTAGGGCTGAGCAGCGGTTAGCACGTATAGCAGGTTATGTCTGATAGGGGAGATGAATAGTGACGTTGAGGACTCAAATATTAATAAAACAACCCCTATATAGTTGGCTAAGATGGTGAGGTAACTACAACATAACTTTGTTTCTCATTGGCTCTAGATTATGTTGTGGACTTTGCTCTCAATGTGTGTGTGGTTATTTAATAATCGGAAAATCGCTGGCCTAGGAAAAGTTGATCCACATAAATCTTCAGGACTGTTAGCGGTTGATTTTTCTAGAGTGAGACTTAGTGTCAATGGAGTCATTGTGTTGTGAAAACTATCTATCTCGGGTATTCAGATCATAAAATGCTAACATTTGGTGCATGAAACACCACTAAGACGGGTACAGTAGTTTGTAAGCATCTTGAATAGATCTTCAGCTGGTAATATTTGATAAGTGGTTGAGGGTCATGGAAGGTATGAGATCTGTTGATCGATTAGGTTGTATATTATAATATGAGATTTAGCCAAAAGAGGATCTCAAAGAATTAGGAAAAACATGACACATTTATATTATATGATGAAGAAAATAATAGTATCGAGAAGGTATATTGATATGTGTAATGTCTTAGTAGAGCACGATCTTACATTAGTTGCCTGAGTATTTGTCGAATTTATTTTTTTTTATTAGATAGAGATATATCACCATCCGCTCTCAAGGGAGATTGAATGTTAGGAATAGTTAATTCTAGTGAGGGTGGTGAAGAGGTTCAGTGGTATGGAACGGAGTCAATCATTCATGAGCCGTTCTCACTAACAGATACGTATATGATATCCGCTCTCAGAATTTTGTGTTACATTAACCGTGTTCTGATAGTTGGATATATGCAGGCCAGGTTCAGGAAGAGTTTGAATAACATTTGAGAGTCATGGTAGAATGGTTAGGTTGGGAGGTAGGCGCTTTCAATAATGCGCTATAGGCAGCATAACGTGAGTTTTGGAGGACCTTATTGGTACGGGTTGTTGGCTTACTTGGTCTTATTTTCTGATAAAATCAAAGTTTGGATTGACTAGCTAGGAGTAGTTCAATTTAAATATTTATCTAGGCTTTTAGATTAACTCGTAGTTGAATAGGTGATTATATACTACCATAATTTGAAGGATGTATTGGAGGAGTACGTTCGGAGATACAATCACTGATTATATTTCGCTATAGATGAACTGTCTTAACATTCAAGTCTGCTTTTTCGCTGTTGGAAGAAAATGCGCTATAAGATTATGCACTAAGTACAATTTTGATCTTAGTGCTGGTATTGCATTAGTTTTGTGTAGTCTTTTCTATTTAGTGCTTTATTATCTGTTTGTTTCCTAAAGGGTCGTGTAGCCTCTTTGCTGTCTGTGTATTGCGGCTGAATTGCGCGTTGAAAAAGTTGTGAATGTCCAATAATGTACACTGTAGCGTGTACATAACGTTTCTCAGTGGCAGTATATTAGTATTTTGAGCTGGTGTTTTGTGAGTCTAATTCCTTTGTTTTTGCTTGTGTTGTGTGTTCGCTTTCTTTTTTAAACACGTGGAGGGTAAATATTCCATAGCCTAGTCGCTTGCTTTGGGGGAATCCGGGATGTACTGATTTGTTGATGTCGCTTTAGGGAATACTTTGGCTGATTCCATATGCTATAGACTAGTCCCAAATGTGGGGTTGTTGGTGCGAAGTTATTATATTTTCCTTCCTAAATGTATAATTTTACATGCGAGCCACAAGATGTGTAACGGTTCTCATTTCTAGAGGGTTAACTTTTTCTCGCGTTCGTTATGTTTCTCAAATAGTATTAGAACACTGCATATGTTGGTGTATGTTCCTTACGTTTAGCTCAGAATGGAGTATGTAACGATCAAAAGTTCATGTGTTAATGAAGAGGTTGAGATATATTGTAGAGTCGTGGTGTGCGATACTCTCAGACAAAAATATAGTCCCCGATTAATCACCAATATACAATATCCTGGTGTTCTCTGTGTGCTCAGAGTCATGTATCTTGAGAGCATGCCAGGAAAGTGCGAGGTTATAGAACAGCCGCCCGGGTTGAGGGCGGTTGGGTATGAAGAGCCAGTTGTAGTTCACCGTTCCTTACTTGAAATAATCCAAAGAATTAGAGTTAAGAAAGAACAAAGGAAGTCCCAACGTTAGGATATTGAAAACTCTATTTTCTATAGTAAAATATAATTGGAAAAAGGAATATAAACTAGAAATGTGCATTAGCTCAATTCCATGACTAATTTATGATACTGAAGGGAAGGTGCAATTAAACATTGATCCCAAAACTTTTCAAAGATTGTTGCGAAAAGAACATTCTTCTACAAATCTATTATATATAAAATCTTTGTACGAACTTAAGATAATGTTTTTGCGTTCTTAAGGAGACTTGATTTTTTCGATTGTTTTTTAAATACTCTGTCGGATCGTAGTGTGAATTTGAGATGACTCTAATGGGTGAAGACCAATTCTAAATTACATTTTTCTATCACGGATTTTTAGGCATTTAAGCAAACTCTATTGGTGAAGGGGTAATCGCTTTTAGCATATTACAAATATCTCTACACTGGGGATCCTCGTTTGAGATTGTTAACCTAGCTGGCTCCAAAACTAATTGTTTAAGGACAAGATAGAAGCTTACTCTTTACGAGCGTTCCTTTTCAACAGGAGGAACAGGGAAAGCACATGCCATATGTCATGCTTTTGAAAGAAGAAGAGAAAGGAGCAGCAAAACCATCTGCACGCCTCGAATCAAATTAATCAAAATTTGATTGAGAACTCATTAATGGATTGATTCTTAGAGAAAATTCTTAGATCTAATCTCGGATCATCGTATGCGAGAATATTACCTTATGATCAAAATTCAGCGAGAGCAGCAGCAACAGGACTATCATTTGGGTAGTTCTCCTATTAGAGACTGTTAGATTGATAATACAAAAATACTATTTACAAATGTGTTTTTGTGTGGACTTCCTAACCTTTGTTCTATTGGGTCTTTTTTGTGTTCAACTTTAATTTCCTGGGTGGCATTCCCATCTCCTTCTCGCAGATAAGCACATAGATGCCGAATTGGATGAGTTCCTTTTTTTCTGAGTTTCAGTATAAGTTGGTCTTTATATACTATTAGTTGGGGTTATGGCTATACTGAGAGTTCTGTTGATTTTTGTATTTTTTTTAGTATTGATTATTTATGACAGTCATTTTGGATATCGTTATTATATATACTCAATATTTGTATGTTTGCTTTCCGTCTGTGAGAGAGAATTGTTTTTAATTGAAAATGATGTTGCATGTTTTATAGAATTCAAATTTAGTCTTTGTCTTACAGTAATAAAGTTGTTTGTTTTGAGCACGTCTAAGATTCATATTCGAAAATATAAGGTGGGACGATGTTAATGACATTTCTAATTCTAAATTATAAATATACAGATGAATTAGTATGTTTTGAGATTGTATATTAACTGATGCTATAAATTACAATCTGATATTTTTGAGTTCATTTGCTCTAACTTTCGTGACATTCCCTGCCTGTTTAGAATACTCTTGCAATTAAAAATTAATACTTATTATTGTAATATCTTTTTACGATTGAAATCATATTCCACAAGATTCATTGTAATATTTCCTACAATGATTCAAGTACAAGATAATGAAGTTGTGCTTAGTTTCAAGATTAAGTGTAGGTCTAGCGAGGTCTTTCAGTCAGAGAATTATCATGTACTTTAAAATTTTTATTTTTTTCTATCCGATTTTTTCCGGAGTTCTTGCTAGTAATAATAGGGGATCCAAATGTGGTAATACAATTAATTCTTGAACAACTAGGATACTGAAATGCAACAGATAAGATACCAAACCACCTAAACCCCTAAAAGGAAAGCGGCAACAAAGCGTTCAGACCACAAAAAGTGAAAAAAGAGGCACAAAGATAGGCCACTGATAACTTAGCAAATGAGAACTTGAAAAATTTGTTGTTATTACGCAAAAAAGCATTATAGTGACTGCTCAGAAAACTTTGCAAAGGACAAGTATATTACATCATCGCGCCAAGCGCCTGAGACATGCTTGTGCGCTAGAATGTCTTTATACAATATTAAAAATTTCTAAGAATTACAGTGTATTCTTCTAAAGTTCTAAGTGTGATGTTCCAAAGTTAGAATCTATAATTCGATATCGTAATCATCTAATACAATTCATTACTGATCGTTGACCTTGAAAGCATATCTGTGACCATGACTGTGTATCAGCGACAGGACAGTAAATAAGTAGCAATGACGACCTAATACTTTTCAAAAATTTAGCAAGATGAAACTTTGCTGCCTTGGTTGCTATAAAATGATGTAGATGATATTAATGCGCTCATTATATCTTATTACTTTTATACATTTTATAGATTAACGACGTGATACGTACATGGTGTTTTTCTGAATAAAGGAGTATCTTTTGTATTGGCCTCGTATCGAACTCATTCACAATTTCATCTATAAAGTGTTGAGTTTATTCCAGATCAGCTTAATCTCAATATAGGGAGATTGCTATAATTAAATAGAGAGATTGATCTTGATATGAACTTACTATACTTCATAGATGATTCTACCTACATGGTTATATATTACGTTTTGAATGTACTATCAGCGTACCTTCTGTTCAATCCACTCATTTAGATGGATACTTTTCAAATGGATCATGATAATTTACTTGACATTTCTTGTCCTATTTCTTCCTCGATATATGTATATTTCGTTGTTGCCCAAAACAGAGGGGGAAGAAATTTAATTCGTGCTATTTCAATTAGTAAAAAAATCCGATTAGTATACTATTAGCTATATTTTTAGGTATGTTGAATAAATAATTTTTTATGTCCAGTACTGGCTTGTGGTTACTTAGTATGTCTTGGGTATCATAGTCCTCTAAACTACAATTATGTTGGGCGTGATTAAGAACCACAATTCGTATCTTGAAAAAAGCAAAAGATTTGATGTTTTTCTCTTTATGTTTTAACTACATATAGTAAGGCTCCTCTATATATTTTCATATGTTGATCATGCTATAACTTAGGGGGAGTTTTAGGAGATTTGTTTAACAATTGAGATCATACAAAGCAATAATTGTTTTTGCATCATAGAAAAAGGGGGAGATTGTTGAAGGATAGTTCGTATATTTCATGTTTTTACTTTTTGGCAACTTGTATAGAATTTTGGATGAGATTCCAACATTATTGTTCAAACTCAAGACTCTTTGGGACTGATAGCTAATATGATCAATTCTTACTTAAAATCGTCTAGTATTTTGCAATTTAGTTAGAGAAGTTGCGATTGCTTGTATTTGCTTCTGGTTCCTCGTGTCATTCTGAGATTTGTTACTGGATTGTCCATACAGAGTAAATTAGCCTATCATCACTTATAATTAATCATGGGAATAGACTCCTTATGCAACAATATCTCTCTTCTAATAATTTAAGAGCTTCAATGTCATCAAACAAAACGTTTTAGAAAACTCTTATTGACTGCTTGAAAGTTTCAGAACTCAGAAGTATCATGCTGCGTCAAGAAATACCTTAGGTTTTTGAAGCTTAAAATTATCATTTTAATTTGAAAGGGAGTGATTGTAATTGAGTGGGTTAAGAATAAGCACTGCTGAACGAAACACACGATGCCTTTGAGGACGAGAGAAGAATGAAAGAGAGAGCAGAGGTAGAGAATGAAGAGAGGAAGGATGAGAGATGAGAGATAGTGAAGCACTGGGGGAGAGAAGATCAGCAGAGGAGATTGGAGAGAGAAGGAGAGGAGAGATGGGAATACGAGGGGACGGGAAGTCTTGGTGAGTAGGGGGTTCACAAGGGTTTGCTTCAAAGATCAGCTACTGCGCTCTTTCTTTCGGTCTAAGAAAGTTAGAGTATAATCGCTTTTCGATTCTCGTGTTACGCCTATGAAGAGGTCGGGTAAAGAGATCAGGAGGGAGGTTCAGCATCTATCCGTTAGATAGTGTCGCATTATTCTATTCACCTCACACTCGATCCACCCATATCGCTCATAGCCGCTATATCTGTACACTTGTGAGGGAAAAGCAAATTGGGAGATAGGTTATTGAAAACTTTCTCTCTCTAATTGCTCCTTATGCCTTTTCGATGCGCATGGTGAAATTAACAAATAGTTGCGGCCAAACAGGAGAGGGAAGGTACGTACTTCTTTGTTAAGAGGCTTTGCTCCTCTTGGTCTCAATAGCACTCCTTCGTCCGAGAAAGAAAATAGTCACTTATGTATCGTGGAAGGACGGGCTGATTGTTATAGGGGTCAGAGACCTTCAGCGTAATAATTGTAAGTAGTCCAATTACTTTGACGAGTGGAGCCTTTCTCGGGACCATATAGTAGAGCAGGATATTGAAGGTATAGACACGATATATCACCGACTTTATAATTATTTTATTGGGTTCGTGTGATTTCTCCTTTGCTCTTACCACACCACCTAGCAACTCATTCTCCACACTTTTTTCCCTTACTTTCAGTTTTCCTTTTTTTCTCACTCACCTGAGTGGGTGGAACACAGATTAGAGTTGTAGTTAATTGTACTCGTCAACTAGTGATCTGGCTCTGTAGATTCTTCAGTCCCACGATGAAATATCGTCTCCCGTGATTAAGCTATAGAGACGGTTTTCTTGGTCAGGTTCTTTTGGACAACCTTGTAGAGATATGTTACAGGAACATGGTGTCTATAGTATATAGGGACGAATAGATTGTAAAATCATTCGTAGTACATTATCGAAACAGGTTCGTTGTCAAGCTTGTTCAGATAGATTGTCAGGACGATATCCCAGACTCGTGGGGAC
>NW_021319178.1:5594535-5601281 GCF_001605985.2 Dendrobium catenatum
CTTCAGGATGAAGATGATATTGCATTAATGACTAGACAATTCAGAAGCTTCTTTTAAAGAGGAAGCAGAGAATGCCAGCATGGAAAAAAAAAAGAGGGGGGTTAAATTTTTTTAATAGAAATGGCAAGGGTTTCTAATGAGTGATTTGTTATGAATGCAGGAACCGGTCATATCAGACTGAATGCCCAAAACTCAAGAAGCCACTCTAAATAACGAGAAAAGGTAAGAGGAGAAAGCAATTGTAAAGAAGAAGCAAGAAGAAGTACTCAAAAGAGCTTTTTGGGGCGGACTCAGCTTCAGAATCATCTGAGATTGAAAAGAAGAGAAGTCACAACACGCTTTGCTTTGATGGCAATAATGTTGATCAATCAGATCAAAGAGAGGTATGTGACTAACCTATGAGAATTATTTGAAGTTTCTGAACACATGCATGATGCATATAGGAAAATGAAAAAATGCATGCAAGTGTAAGGTTTAAGATTGGAAGAACAAAGGAACATGAAATCCTTAGGAAAGATCATGCATTAATTGATGACAATCATAATGAAACTAACTTGACGAATAATGATACTTGAATAAGAATTTTGAGAATTTAAAAAACCATCCTAATGATGAATCCTTGGAAAAAGAAATTTAAAAAATTTTAAGGATGATCTGAGAGCAAAACATATCGAATCAATTATACAAATCGAATCTGGAAGATTATGAATTCTTTTTATAAATTGACAATAAGAAGCTCTTGGGATATAGAATATCCCCTAATTGAAGATTTTACAACAATCCTAAAATAATTATCCTAATATATTGAAAATCTTCTAGAAGACAAACAAATGGAAGAAAACATGGAATAATTTTCCTAATGTTAATGTAATAATTGTGGATTTTTGGGACATTAGCTACACTTACTTTGAAGATCGAATTAATTTGATGTGGAGAACTAAGATGTAATGAACCTAGACATTCATACATGCATCTGATATAAATTGTAAAAGTAAACCCAAACTTGTTTGGGTTCCAGTTCTAAAATTTGATAGTTTTTGCAGGATTGCCTCGAACAATCATGAGAGTATATGGTACTGGACAGTGGATGTTTCAAACATATGACTGAGATACTGCTCAATTTCATAACGCTGGAAGCTAGGAGTGGAGGCAAAGGTTACACTTGGAGATAAATACACGAGAAGTGGTTGGATCAGGTACTGATTGGAAATTAAATAACTTTTTAATAGAACAAATGTGTTATTGGTTAGCTTAAGCATAATTTGTTAAAGTTATAAGTCGCTATGGATAAGGTTATAAGGTTTAAAATTTTTACGTACTAGCTGCAATTACCTAAATGCGAAAATTGTTTAAATGAAAAAGGTAAAAATGTTTACATTCCAATTTCAAATTGTATTCCATGCCTACTGTTTTCTGTTTGAAAATGTTTTCTGATGTAATCATGGTTTGGCATAGGAACTTTGTATTCTAGTATGAACCTTGGATGATCCACTGCGTACAGAATTGAAAACTTGCAGTTTTTGGGCGGTTTTTCTTGTCTTTTGTATAAATAGTCCAAATTAGACTACTATCCAATCTTTTTGTCATTTGATCTTCGTGCCTCTTGAGAGAATAGCCAAGGAGAGAGTGTAAGAGTGCATTCAAAGGAGGATTCCTACCACTGAAGCGTGAAGGCTTCACTTGGAATTTAAAGGTAAGAATCTCTACTTGTGAATTGGGTTTACTTCACTCTTTTCTTTCTTCCTTCTAGATTTCTTGTGAGAAGATCTGTCAAGGAGATCCGGTTCTCTGCCGACACTTGGAGAGTGTGAACAACCGAAAGGTTCTCTGCCCATACTTAGAGAGTGTGAAACAACGAAGGGTTCTCTGCCCACACTTGGAGAGTGTGAAAGGACGAAGGGTTCCCTGCCCACACTAGGAGAGTGTGAAAGGACGGACGGTTCTCTCCCAACACGTTCTCTGCCGACACTTGGAGAGTGTGAACAACCGAAAGGTTCTCTGCCCATACTTAGAGAGTGTGAAACAACGAAGGGTTCTCTGCCCACACTTGGAGAGTGTGAAAGGACGAAGGGTTCCCTGCCCACACTAGGAGAGTGTGAAAGGACGGACGGTTCTCTCCCAACACTAGGAAGGCTTCTAATTTTATGGCTTATTTACTTTTGCTGAGATTAGATAGAATTATTAAGTCACCATAATCCACTATTCTGAAAGGATCAAGAGGATACAGGACCCCTTCACCTTCTATCCTGTTATTTTGATATGGTCAGACAGGTAGTTAGTTTTACTTACCTGATTGAGAGAGCCTGACATAGCACCTAGAAGGCATTCCTTACCACCTTCTATCCTAGGTGTCCTGTTGTGATCAGGCGGGCACTAGATTTTATGACTCCTTTTTTACTATTTTGATATGGTCAGGTAAATACTGAGTCACCCCAATCCATTGTTCTGAAAGGATCAGGAGGAGACGGGACCCTTCACCTTCTATTATACTTTTTTTATTTGGTTAGGCAGGTACTTGGTTTACTTTACTCTTGGCTCTCTCTTTAACTCTGCTCTCACTACAGGGTAACACAAGGACAGAAACCCTCATTACTTTTTCACCTTCTGGTGAGCTCTACTTTGTTCTTTGTTCTTTTTTAGACTCTACCCTTATTATGGGGTAAGGCTAGGAGAAGAGCCCCCTACCTTTTCTTCCACCCTTTTGGTAGACTTTTTACTTGTGATCTTTACTCTACTTTTCTTGTCATTTTTAGTCAATGCCAACACGAGCGATTCACCAGTTTGTTCGTCGCTCTTATTAGGGGTCCATTTGTTAACCTCTCTTTTGCTCAGATCTAACCTCCTCTGAACTCAGAGGGTCAGACCAACTTTCTTGAGCTCAAAACCTAGTCCTGGGTCAGTCCGGTTGACCAGGTCATCCCGGGTTGACCCCTTGAGCCCTAATGGGTCTAAATTAAATTTAAATCAATGCAAACCCTCTCAGACTCAAAAACCCACTCCCTTGGACCTATTTGACTGGGTTGAATAGGTCAACCATTAACTTGGTCAACCAAAGTTTAAATAGGTCAAACTAACCTATTTAAACCCATTAAGAGGCCATTCAATGCATTTAAAGCCCTATTAATGACCCTTAATGCAAATCCACGCATAATTCAAATATTTTTCCTCATATTTGACTCTTAATTCAATCCTAATCATCGCTCAGATGAATTGAGCCTTTGAATAGAAAAAATTAGGGCTCTCATGATGACTTTGACTTTGATCTCTCTGCCTAGGCTCTCCCAAGCAGCAAAATTTCTTGTGAGAGCTCTTCCCATCTTCTTCCATCTTTCCTGACCAAAACTTGCCGTCAAACCCTTGTCGGTGGTGAGTTTCCAGAGACCCAAGGCTAGATTCGTCTAATGTAGAGAGAGTTTCTATTTACATGTTTTACATTCTTGCAACTTATACTATTTTGATGATTTCAAAGATTATTATTTTTTATATCTCCTAACACTTTTTGGAAGATTTATTTTTTTTACTCTAGTGTGTACTAACATTTTAGAAAAATCAACTCCAAGCGATGAAGACTTCAAATTATTCATTTGTAAATTATAAGTTTTTAAATAAGAGGGAGTGATTGTAATTGAGTGAAAGATCACAACACACACTCTTAGGGGACAATTTTTTTGTGAACTGATTGTACAGGACGAACCTGGTTCGTACTGGACGATCATGTCAATTAACCCCTCGGTAGAGCAATGGATCGAACAGGCAGGTAGAAAATTTTCTATGTCCTAATCGTCCAGGATGAATTTAATATTCATCCCGGGATGAACATCTCGGAATTCTCACCTTGCACTGTTCGTCCAGACGAAAAATATGGTTCGTACCGAGATGAAGCTCTCTGTATGAAATTGTACAGGACGAAATAAATTTTCATTCCTAGATGAAGCTCTCTGTATGAAATCGTACAAGACGAAATAAATTTTCGTCCCTGGATGAAGCTCCCTGTATGAAATCGTACAGGACGAAATAAATTTTCGTCCCTGGACAAACCTCTATGTATAACATCATCCCAGGACAAAACCTATTCATCCCAGGATGAATTGAACCGACTTACATTAGTTGCTTACGTCCTGTAGAATTTTGGGAACCGACCTATATAATAACTGTTTCGTACCGGACGAACCTATTTCATACGAGACGATGAGCGTGTACGAATATAGTTTGTTCCAAAATACATTAGGATCATTTCCGACACTTTAAGTAAAATCGTCCAGGACGATCCACGATTGTATGGGACGATCCACTGCGTACATAATTGAAAACTTGTAGTTTTTGGATAGTTTTTCTTGTCTTTGTATATATAGCCCAAATTAGACTGCCACCCATTCTTTTTGCTCATTGATCTTCATGCCTAATGGAAGAAGAGTAAAGGAGAGAGTGAGAGAAAGCATTCAAAGAAGGATTTCTACCACTAGAGCATGAAGGCTTTTCATGGTGTTCAAAGGTAAGATTTCCAACTTGTGATTTGAGATTACTTCACTCTTTTTCTTTCTTCCTTCTAGATTTCTAGGAAGAGATCTATCGAGGAGATCCGGTTCTATGCCGACACTTGGAAAGTGTGAAAAGATGAAGGGTTCTCTGCCCATACTACGAGAGTGTGAAAGGATGAAGGGTTCTCTGCCCACACTAGGAGAGTGTGAAAGGACGAAGGAATCTCTGCCCATACTAGGAGAGTATGAAAGGACGACAGTTCTCCGCCAACACTAGGGAAAGTGTAAAAGGATGACAGTTCTCTGCCGCACCAGGTAGTGGTGAAAAGAGTGTTTGTAAGGGCTTCTCCGCCTTGCTGTGGGTGCTAAAGGGGAGACACTATTGGTTTTAGTGCAATACTCAGAGGGTGCCTCTGGGAGAGGATGTTGGTCTGGTTTAGACCGAACCACTATAAATCGTTTGTCTTTTTATTTTATAGCTTTTTATTTTCTGCTTTTAATTTTGTGTTTTAAAAAATTGTGGTTGAAAAACTTTTTATAAAAAATTCATTAAAGTTTAATTTTTGTTAAATGTATCAAAAGAGGGAAAATTTTTAAATACCAATTCACCCCCCTCTTGGTAGCCTTGGGATATTAACTTAGGTTTAACAACCTATTCACTATACTCAACAAGTGATATCAGACTTTATTTCAAAATCATAAGTTTAAACTACTTTTTGATTAACGTAGATGGCTACATTTGGAAATTGAAATACACCTGAGGGTTATTCTATCACTAGACCTCCACTATTTGACAATATACCTTTTGATTTTTGGAAAACACGTATGTCTACTTTCTTATAGTCACTTAATTATCAAATGTGGATCTTAGTCTAGGAAGGTTATTCAAAACCAACTAGATTAGTTGATGGAGTTAGGGTAGAAACACCTTTTGTAGATTGGACTATAGAAGAACGTGACTTAGCTCAACTAAATGCTAAATGTTTAAATAGCTTCTTTTGTGTTTTAAAATCTGAAGACTACATGCGGGTTTCCACTTGCAAAAGTGGAAAGGACATATGTGATAGACTTTGTATAACTTTTGAAGGGACAAATTAGGTTAAGAAATCAAGACTTAATATCTTGTTACATGATTATGAATTGTTTCGCATGAAACCAAATGAATCCATTTCTGATATGTACACAAGATTCACACAAATTGTCACCTCTTTGCATGAACTTTGTAGGGAACTAACGAATGCTGAAATGGTTAATAAGATTCTTCGATGTTTACATACTGCTTATGATGCTAAAATTACTACAATTTTAGAGTCTAAAGATCTAAACATTTATTCTATTGACAATCTTCTTGTTCACTCATTACTTATGAGTAAGGTGTAGTCAAAGAAAGATTGATGCAGGTGAACCACGAAAGACGAAGAATATAGCACTAAAAGTGGAAGAGTCCGAGAGTGAACACTCACAATCAGAGGATGAAAAAGATATTCCATTGATGATTAGACAATTCAGAAGCTTTCTGAAGAGGAAGCAGAAGAGATGTCAGTAATGGAATATTTATAAATTTAATAGAAATGACAAGGTTTCTAATGAAGTGATTTGTTATGAATGCAGGAAACCAGGTCGTATCAAGACTGATTGTCCAAAACTCAAAGTCACTCCTAGCAAAGAGAAGATAGAGGAGAAACCAACTGTAAAGAAGGGTAATAAGAAGTTTCAAAGAGCTTTTTGGGCGGACTCAACTTCAGATTCATCAGAGACTGAAAAGGAAGAAGAAGTCACCAATCTTTGCTAGATGATAGATAGTATAGATCAATCAGATCAAGAAGAGGTATGTGACTTAAGTTATGATGAATTATTTGAAGTTTCTGAACACATGCATGATGCATATAGGAAAATGAAAAAGATGCATGCTAGTGTAAGTCTAGAATTAGAAGAACTTAAGAAAGAATATGAAATCCTTCGGAAAGATCATGCTTTAATAGATGACAACCATATGAAATTACTTGATAAAAATGATGATCTGAAAAAAATCATGAGATTTTAAAATCATCCTATGCTGATCTTGAAAAAAAAAATTTAAAAAATTTAAGGATGAGTCAGAGAGTAAAACATATCGAATCAATTATACAAATCGAATCTTGGAAGAAATGAATTCATTTTATAAGCTAAAAATAAGAACTCTTGAGGATAATAGGATACCCCCCAAACTTGAAGATTTTACAAATCCTAAATTTTATCCTAAATATATAGAATCCCTTAGAAGACAAA
>NW_021319178.1:5604884-5663635 GCF_001605985.2 Dendrobium catenatum
AATGAAGAATCATTTGCTAGGTTTGTGTCTGCAAAAATCACCCCATCTAGAGTTCTCCTACAGGATCAATTGACCTTTAAGGTAATGCACTTATTTACCTCCACTCAATTTGGTTTGATCCTCACTTTAGTACACTTCTACAATAGAGAAACCTTTCATTATTTTCTAGCAAATATGTCATTCAACTCCGACCATTCTGTCATCAGTTCTTTTGTTTTCAAAAAGAAAGTTGAAATCACCAAGGATGACTTTGGTATCTTCCTAAACTTAAGGACTGAAGGCTTAAGAGCACACACTTTAACCACCATAAGTTTTGATTGGACTGAAGTTAATCGTGTGATTAGAGATAGGAGAATTAAGCATCTTTTGCCTAAGTTTCAACCTTGGTGCGTGATGCCCGTATCATCCAGTGTGTGTTAAGAACTTCCATTATACCTAAAGCTGGTGATAGAGTCAACATCACTCCTCTTCTTTCTACTGTTATCTACTTGATTATGACTAGACAACCTATAGATGAGGCCCAACTCCTAATTGACTACATTTATGGTCTCTCTGAAATTGGTCTTGTTGATCATAAAAGAAAGAAGAACATAGCCTTAGGATATCTGATTGCTTATATTTTGGAAAAGAAATATAATTTAATTCATCCTGAACAAGACTTTGAAGAACCACTCTACTACAACGACACATCCTTTAGAGCTATCTTCAATAAGGATGAGCCCAGCAGAACTCATGTAGTTTTGAGTGAAACAGAAGAAGAAGCTGGACCTTCACATGCTGCTAGACCAAATTATCAGGATTTA
Organism: Dendrobium catenatum; assembly: GCF_001605985.2. Classification (NCBI taxonomy): domain Eukaryota; kingdom Viridiplantae; phylum Streptophyta; class Magnoliopsida; order Asparagales; family Orchidaceae; genus Dendrobium; species Dendrobium catenatum. Next base: position 5,605,688 of record NW_021319178.1, read on the forward strand.
ATTCAAAGATTTGAAAATTTAGAGGCTCATTTTGATCAAAGGTTTGATCAAATTGAAACTCACTTGCAGTAGCAAGATTTCAGCATAATCAGGATATGGGATTTATGAGTGAACAAATAAATGTCATTAATTCCAACATGTTCATGATGAGTAGTTACTTCAACTTCTTTGGTGCAGCACCACCTCCTCCTCCAGATCAGGGTCCATCTGAATGATTTGTTTAGTTTTTGTTCAGTATTTGTTCAGTGTTTGTTCAGTGTTTCATTGTAGTTCATGTGTTAGTGATTTCCTTTAGTTTGTTGTTTTTTTTATGTTTTATTTGTATTACTATTGATATCTTGAACTTTAAATTGTAATAGCCTTATCCGATATCAATATATGTTTCAATGTTTGGTTGTTTAATATTTTAGAAATGTGTGTTTGACTTTATGACATTCTTTTTTTATTTTTATCTTAATACTGCTTTATTTAATTTGTAAATTAAAATTAATTTCATTAGAAAATATAATTTTTCTAAATTTAAGAAATGCTTATAACTTGATATTATTAGAATTTTCAAATTCCATGTCTCTTATTTAGACTACAATATCTTTAATATTATTATTGCAATTTAGATGATTTCTTATTTTGTATTTCACTTTTCAATTAGTATTTATGCACTTAGAAAAATTTGAAATTTTAGATTATTAATTTTGGAAAGAATTCAAATACTCTTGAAAATTGTACAAATGTAAAAAAATCAAAAGGAATGTGCAAAAAATTTGCAATGACAAAAGGAGGCACAAAATAAGCCCAAAGTAAAAAAGATGCACCAAAATGTGCCATAAAAATTAAAAAAGATACGCAAAGCGCCACATGTGGTAATTACTTCTTTCTAGACTCTTTTAATCTCTTAATTCAAATTGATCTAATGTTCATTTATAATTTATATTGAAATTTGAAATATTAAATTTTTTTATTCATCCTTAGTGCAATGATTTTCTTTATCTTCATGTCTAAATTGAAACATGCCTTTGATAAATTCTTTTTATTCTCTAAGTTATATCACTTCTTAAATTATATGAAATTTTATGTTTTTCTAATGTGTTTGATTTTATTTGCATACCTTATTTCAATCACTTTCAAGATTAAAATATCAAATAAATTTCATACTTCTGCTTACATTTCTAACATTCTTTTCTTCTACAATTTTTGATGTTGTCAAAAAGGAGGAGAAATTGTTTGTTGCGTATGTTTTCGTAGTGTTTGATTTTCGTATGTGAGTTTTTCGTATGTGTGTTTGATTTTTATATGTATATTTGTTTTGTTTTCTTTGTTTTATCTTTTATGTTGTTTTGTGTTGTATAAAAATTTTGAAAAACAAAATTTTTTTAAGTAATTCAAATGGCTCTTTATTTTCATGAGTTCATCAATTCAGGGAGAGTTTAGGAGATTCTTAGAACTTGAAATCCTACAAATAATAATTATTTTGCCATCATCAAAACGGGGGAGATTGTAGAGAGAGTTGCTATTTACATAATTTACATTCTTGCAACTTGTATTGTTTTGATGATTTTAAATATTATTATTTTATATATCTCCTAACACTTTTTGAAAGATTTGTTTTTTTGCTCTAGTGTGTACTAACATTTCAGGAAAATCAACTCCAAGCGATGAAGACTTCAAATTAATCATTTATAAATTATAAGTTTTTAAATAAGAGGGAGTGATTGTAATTGAGTGAAAGATCACAACACACACTCTTAAGGGACAATTTTTTTGTGAATTGATCGTACGGGACGAACCTGGTTCGTACGGGACGATCATGTCAATTAACCTCTTGGAAGAGCAATGGATCGAACAGGCGGGTAAAAAATTTTCTAAGTCCTAATGGTCCAGGACGAATTTAATATTCGTCCCGAGATGAACGTCTCGGGATTCTCACCTTGCACTATTCATCCAGATGAAAAATATGGTTCGTACTGGGATGAAGCTCTCTGTATGAAATCGTATAGGACGAAATAAATTTTCTTCCCTGGATGAAGCTCTGTGTATGAAATCATACATGATGAAATAAATTTTTATCCCTGGATGAAGATCTCTATATAACATCGTCCCAAGATGAAACATGTACATCCCAGGACAAACTGAACCGACTTACATCAGTTGGTTACATCATGTAGAATTTTGGGAACCGACCTATGTAATAACCGTTTCGTACCGGAAGAACCTAGTTCGTACGGGATGATGAGCGTGTACGAACATACTTCATACCAAAATACATTAGGATCATTTCCGACACTTTAAGTAAAATCGTCTAGGATGATCCACGATCGTACGGGACGATCCACTGCGTACAGAATTGAAAACTTGCCATTTTTGGGCAGTTTTTCTTGTCTTTGTATATATAGCTCAAATTAGACTACGTCCCAATCTTTTTGCTCATTGATCTTCATGCCTATTGGAAGAAGAGTAAAGGAGAGAGTGATAGAAAGCATTCAAAGAAGGATTTCTACCACTGGAGCGTGAAGGCTTTGTATGGTGTTCAAAGGTAAAATTTCCTACTTGAGATTTGAGATTACTTCACTCTTTTTCTTTCTTCATTCTAGATTTCTTGGGTAGAGATCTGTCAAGGAGATTCGGTTCTCTGCCGACACTTGGAAAGTGTGAAAATACGAAGGGTTCTCTACCCACAGTAGGAGAGTATGAAAGGACGAAGAGTTCTCTGCCCACACTATGAGAGTGTGAAAGGACGAAGGGTTCTCTGCCCACACTAAGAGAGTGTGAAAGGACGACGGTTCTCTGCCAACACTAGGGAAAGTGTAAAAGGACGACGGTTCTCTGCCGCACCGGGTAGTGGTGAAAAGAGTGTTTGTAAAGGCTTTTCCGCCTTGCTATGGGTGCAAAAGGAGAGACACTATTGGTATTAGTGCAATACTCAGAGGGTGCCTCTGGGAGTGGATGTAAGTCTTGTTTAAACCGAACCACTATTAATCGTGTGTCTTTTTATTTTACAGCTTTTTATTTTCTACTTTTAATTTTGTGTTTTAAAAAATTATGGTTGAAAACTTTTTATAAAAAATTCATTAAAGTATAATTTTGGTTAAATTTATCAAAAGAGGAAAAACTTTTAAATACCAATTCACCCCCCTCTTGGTAGCCTTGGGACATTAACTTAGGTTTAACAACCTATTCACTAGACTCAACATCTAAGGTTTTGATCCATTAGATCTAGAGCTTGTTTGATCGTGGTTTCAACTAGGAATTTATACGAGGACATTCTACAAGCTCAACCGTGTCGAGAATTTGAAGATCCAATGATATATTTCTTCAAAAATCCTTAACCTAGTTCACTACACTTAGGATTAATTAACTTTGTATTTAATGTGTATTAGACCATAAAATTTGTACTCATGAATGCTCGTTATGTCTATTACTTATGTTTAAAATTTTGTTGAATTTTGTCCAGTTGTTTGTGAGAATAAAGTGAAAAACTATTCTAGTATTTTAGTTCAGCCTTATTGATCTTCGGATCGATGACTCCTATCCCATCCTTCATTGGTCAGTCCAGCCAAAGGATTTTACTCTGACGGACGGATTCTTGCTCGGCTAGATCATAGCCATCTATTCAGATTGGCAAAACTTTTGACTGTGTCTATGCTAGCTGACTCATTTAAGTTAACCGTGCATAGTTCCCGCCATTTCGGTAATGATAGGGCAATGATTGACGGTGGTGCCAATCTTTGCCAATATTGGCTGCCACCATCGCTCTTAGACTTGCCAATCTCCCTTCGCCACGTGGCCCACCGAAACCCACCGCCAATTTTTATTAAATAAAATATTATAAATACTTTTAAAACTATTTTTAAATTTTGATTTCTTTTAAAAATCATTATAAATTAAATGATAATCCTAAAAATACACATATTACATCATTTTGTTTGTATTTTTATCCTCTTTAATTTAAAATTAATTTCATTTTAAAAATAATTATATTTTAAGTTATTTTAAAAATAGTGAAAAAAAACCTTTTTTAAAAATATTATTATTACTTTATTTTAAAAATAATAATATTTATAATACTATTATATTCATTACTATTTTAATATTAGATAATTTTAATTATTAATTAATTATTATTATTATTATTATTATTTTAAAAATATAATCATTATTATTACATTATTATTATAATTTTAATTTACTTTTATTTTATTAGTAAGTTAATTTTAAGTGAATTTGTAATATTATTTTATCATTAATTATTATTACTTATTTATTATTACTTAATAAAAAATATTTTCTTTAAATTTTTTTAGAAACTTCCTTATTTAATTTGATTTTATTTAATAATTACTTTTTTAAATATTAATTTATTTTAAAATTATTTTAAAACTACTTTTAATCATTTTAAAACTTCAATAAATCCATAACTTAATTGATTTCAAATCAAAAATATTGGCGTGCAAAATCCCTCATTTCTTTCAAAAAATTATGTTATTTTCATTTAAAATTATTTTCAAGCAATCTAAATTTTTAATTTTTATTTATTATTTATGTGATATTTGAATTTTCCTATTATTTAATTATGATTTAAATAATTATTATACATAAACTTATTTTGAAATTAAACTATTTTTAAATTTTTCAAAACCTCATTAGGGTGGCCAGTGGATTTCCCCAATATTTATTTATTACAAATAGATTTATTTTTAATTACATTATTTTTCAAAATTTATATATTTATAAGTATTTTAAGATATTTCAAAATTACTTATATTTAAATTTCCAAATTTCGAGGGATCCACTTCATGAAATTTTAAAAATAGGATATGCACATAGATAACATTCATGGGGGAGGTGGATTAGTGGCTGGGTGAGTTCCAACCATTCAATAATTTCATTGATAGGCGCACTTCTTTTTTTTACTATCTTTTGTATGTATAGGATGCACGAGCACCTATTTTAGGCTCTCCTAGACCTAAGGATATGGCGTGTTTATGTTTTGTTGTATTTCCCTCTTATCTTACCCTAAGTGTTAGTTTAGAACTCACTTTAAACCTATTAAACGTAGTGACACCCAAAGGCAAAAATTAAGGACCCATCTAGAGAACTTAAAAAAATTTTAGGAGTTAGGACAAATCCTTGATTGACATAAAAACTTCAACATATAAACTTAGTGACATATTAAATCTCCCAAAAGTTTCTAGGATTTTTTTTAGGAGCTTTTAGACCATTAATTAACAAATCTTAATTTACCCGATAATTAGGGCCTGATAATTTCTAAAAATTCTAATAAATCCATTTTAAATTAGAAAATTCTCCATAATATCTCAAAATCTTTAGAATATAATCCCTAACCTTAGATAATGAGGGCTCCTTAGTTGGACTTTAATTTGATCCTTAATTTTAACTTTAATCAAATATACCTTTTTGCCCTTTTTAGATAATTAAAAATTATTACCAATTCTGAATTTTCCTCAAACACTTTGGAACATCTTCTTAGGTCATTTTTGACCTTTGGCGGTAATTCCAATTAGTTTGGAGCTAATTTGGGTCAAAATAATAAAATCACCCCTCTTTAAACTATTTTAATAATTCATTAAATGCCCAAAACTTTAGAAATTCATATCTTTGCATAGCAAACTCCAAATCTAGCAAAATCAAAACCTAACTACTCACCATAAGACCTAATATTTAATTAAAAAGCTAGATCCCCCAAACCTAGAACATTTCTTATAGTGACATTTTGGACCCCTCAACCTAGTACCTAAGACGACCCAAGACTTTCCAAAATTGGCTAATATAATTTAAACTTCAAATTACTACTACCCTAAGTATTAAAATGAACCAACAAACTAAATTAATTAAAATGGATCCTATTTTACTAATATTTAAACTTTAAATAAAGTTTTCATTTTAGACCTGCAATAAACCTGAACTTTAGTTAACTTTAACTAACTAACAAACTTAGGATTTATCCCAGCCACACAGGCCTTTACATACACATAGAATTGCTTGCTAGTGCACCACTTCTATACTTAGGCTAGGATGGTGTTTACTTTTCTACTGTAGCCAAAGTTTTTTGAGATTTACTGCATGTTGTGAATGAAATTGTTATTATGTTTGCTTACTTTTATTGCACTCTGAGAATTAATATGATTGTGCATTTGATCTACCCCTAGGTTAGGATTGATATGTTATTTTTTCTACAGGTGGCCATGCTCATGCAGAGCTAAATGAAAGGGAGGAAATTGTCATGATTTAAAAGCTAATGATATTTTATACAGGTGCTTCAGAAATTTCCCAGCCCCCCTAAAAAAATGAGAGCTAAAAATCATAAATAATAATGGCTACTGGTACTCCAGAGACTGCTTAGACCTAAAAAATGATTAAGAGCAAGGTCAAGTGTGTGGCTGTGATGATTACTTTTATTTCCATATAAACTACTTGGGATATTATAACTGCTTAGGAATTTTTATTACGATAACCTTGCAGGAGAGTCAAGAATTTATTGCTTTTCCTTAATGTAATTTTCTATAATAGATGTTTGAGTTATGAAAATAACTTTGAGTTGGGATATCCTTATCCAACTGGAATCCCAAAAGAAGATGGCATCCTCAAGAGGGAGAGACTTCTTCCATTTGGAAGACTGAGTTCAGAATGCTTTTAGGTATCCAAGGAGAAAAGGCAATACCCCTTTAAGGGGAGGAATTATCTCTTCATTTTTTATATTCAAGCCACAATGAATCTAAGGAGTCCAAGGAGTAGAGCTAAGGAATCCAAGGAGAAGAATTCCAAGAAAACTGAAGAGCTAAAGACCCAATATCCCACTCAAAGTCATTTGTATCATTCTGAGGCTTAGAAATATGGGTTATTAGTAGTAGTGCCCGACCACTTTATTTTCTGTAGATCCTTGTTTGTAATTAAGGGTAGTTGGCCTATGGACATTTATTAATTAGTTTGATTATTTTGATGTGTTTTATTTATAAATGTTTGCCTCTAGGGTTGCTTATTTTTCTTAGTTTATTGGCAATTTGCATGCCTCTTTTGTTTTAGCCTAGATCTTGTTAGGCTCTCTATGGACTAAAAATTTCTTCTACTTTTAACTAAAATTTAATATTTAAAGTTTAAATAATTTAGAAACCTAACGACTTAGGGAACTACTTCAATTATCCAGGATCACATGCATAATGTTGCAATTTTCTTTCTCCTTGTTATAAGATACTTCTCCGCCTGCGGGTAGAGTCCAGATAATCTGGCCTATGAGGATGAGGTGCTGAACCTGAAGAAGCCTAGTCTCCTTCTAAAAAATATTTTTATATAACTCTATCTTTAAAGTCTTATGTATATCTTATTTAGAGACTTCAACCAGCATGTATTCATTAGAAACTAATTAAATTAAAATTTTAATTGCATTAGCTCAAGGAGAATCTACCCAAAATAAGTCCAAGGCCAATTAGGAAACTCTCTAAACATCAGCCTTAACTTCAAAAAAACTAAACCACCCATCTATTTTTCATAAAAGATTGGACAGCATGGTTTTGAATAAATTAGGTGGTTAGCTAGCACCACAATCTAGACTGGGGTAAGTCCAAGTTTTTCACTGCATTAGTTTGGATATGGGTGTTACTATTGTGTGTATAACACTAAGCCTAATTTAGATTTAGGATTCAATGCTACAACATTTGGTCTCATGGTATGCCTAAATAGTGGGTAAGTCCTTTCTCTTTAGGAACTATAAATTCTACTTATCTGTATCACATGGATGATGCCACCTCCATCTTTCTCTCATGTATGTGTTGATTGCTTGATTTTCTTTTTTCCAGTTTCTCCGTAGTGCCTTAGTCCCTCCAAATGTTGGTGGATATTTTGACTAAGCCAATTAGACCTTTCTTCCTTTTGAGTAGGATTTCTTATTCTCCACGCTTGTGTCAATCCCATTTGAAAGAATAATGTAGGATCCTTATCGAGAGTGTTCTTAGGCTCCTCCCTAAGATATAATTAACCATGAGGGCTTCCGCTCATGGGAAACAAAATTCCATGTCTAATAAACCCCACTCGAGTTGATATATCGGGTGGGGGTAAACCATTATTTTTATCAGGTCGTGTATATTAATACCAATCGAGCTGCAATAGTGAGGGTCGCTATCCTCAATAGTTAGTCGTATGCACAATCTAATTTACCCTCATATTAGCCCATTTATGAGGATCATGGAGGCCCACAGTCATCTCTATCCCTTGGGGTGGTGCAGTTGTATACCCCTATGCACTCCTATAGTGTAGCAGTGTCCTTTTGGAGGTCTACAGCCACCTATTATACCAAATGAATACCAAATTTTTTTAACTAATCAGTCAAGATGATAGTCCTGTATCGTCTTAGACAATAATTATGGGATGATAAGGCATCACCAGGCATCATGCTAGATGGAGTTCAAAAGTTTTATGGTACTCATGTAGGATGATATTCAAATCATCCAGGATGATCAGCCTATTTCTCTTGAACTAATTGTACAAGGAAATATTAGTCGTCATGGTTGACAGGGATATTTTATGCTGATCGTATAAGGTGATCTATCAATCATACTAGATGATTAGTTGCATAGAATTTAAAATTAAGGCTTCTTCTGGAGGCTTTCTATTTAATAATTATATTAACCCTTGAGTTAATCTTTTAATATAGAGGTGATCTAAAAGAGAACTTTAAGGAGGAAGAGGGAGAGCTTGAGAAAGAGAGAGAGAGATAGAGAGAGAGAGAGAGAGAGAGAGAGAGAGAGAGAGAGAGAGAGAGAGAGAAAGGGAGAGATCCTTATGAGGGGGAGTTGTGAGGGATTCACAAATGTTACTCCAAGCAAAGAGTTCATTATTTTCTTCAAGTAGCTTCTCTTATTCCTTGGTGGCTCTAGGAAGATCTTCATCAGGATTAGATCAAGGTTCTTTGCCTACTCAAGGAGGAAATAAAAGGATTCTTAGGTTATCTGCCTCCACCAAGAGAGTAAAAAAGGATTTTAAGTTCTCTACCTACTCTAAATGGGAATTAAAGGATTCAAGGTTCCCTACCTCACCAGGTTAGTGGAAAGATTTTGTATGGGCTTATCCATTTTGATGTGAGAGAAAAAGGAGTGTCACTTATATTTAATGCAATACTTGGAGAGGGATTCTCGAAGGAGTGGACATTGGTCAAGTTGACCGAACTACTACAAATCATAGTGTATTCTTTCTTTTTTTTATGTATTTTAATGTTTACATATTTTTTTGATTTGATTTGTGCCCAAAATCTTTGATCTTTGCTATTGATAAATTAGTTTTGCTTCTTCATAAATCTTTATTTTATGATATTTAAAAAATTTCAAGAATATTTTCTTTTTTGTTAAGAATTTTTTAAATAACCAATTCAACCCTGCCCCCCCTCCTAGTTTGCCTCAAGACTAGTTCTTTAGGGTTTAACACCACTCATGAACTTTCAATATATCATACAATACGATGCATATCGTATGGTATTATTAGAATAAAATTTGAATTTTAAAATATTTCCTAAAATATTATTGACGGTTGTTTTCATATTTCTAATTGATCATCTTGTATGATAAGGATCATATAATGTGATTCGTTTAATCAGTCAAAATTAAAAAAAAAAATGTTCCATATCTAATTATTTTTTTATTTAACTGATCATCTAGTATGTTGTACATATAGTATGATTAGTTAAAAGAACTCATCCTTTTTCCTAACTCACTAATTCACCTTTTTGAGTGTGTGTGTGTAAGGTTACTCAATCATAGGATCCAAAAAAATAAATGATTGACTCAAGAAAGATAAAAAGTACTAAATGACTAAAAATATAAACTTAAATCCTAGCCTACCCAATCTTGAGCTGATAGAAATTGTAAGTGAATAGTGGACCTGAAATGTTGGTGAGCAGGGTAAATCAAATATGCTTTAAACTTAATTATCAGGAGATAACATAGTATGAAATCTAATAATATTTGTTATTATCAAAATCACAAGACTTGGGTTCATATTATTAATAATCTCTCCCTTTTCAATGATGTCAAACATTATTATTTTATGTTTTAATAGTATCATGTGTAATTCTTTAAGCTCTCCTTACTAAATAAATTCTTTCAAAAATGGGGGAGGTGTCGGTTTTTTTAATTTGATTTAATTTTTTTTAATGAACAATAACACATATCAACATAACACATAATATTAAGACACAAACATAAAATTAACAATTCAAAATAAAAAATAATCTACCAACAACAAACTACTCCCCCTTTTGACATCAAAAAAAGAAGGAAACTACAACAAAAATAAGAAACTATAAACAACAAAAAATTATATGAGTAAAAAATGATCACAAAATATAACTAACTAAAACATTTTTTTTAGGAATTGATCAATTTTAACAAATGATAACTGTACCTCATGATTAGATTAAAACTAAGTAAGAAGTGCATTAAAAACCCTTAAACTCATAAAGGTTAGATATTTGAATTTTATTAACCCTAGCTCAAACATTTTATATGTTAAAGTATTTTTAAACAAAAAATATAATTAAAAAAATTGAGATGAAATGTGATATTTACAATCTTCTTTTTAGAAATATATTTAAGAGAATATCATTACAAAGTTATAAATCATAAATCATAATTTTCAAATTAAACTCTAGAAGATATCAATTGGCACATGGATTCTTCTAAGATTTAAATATTTGAAAGAAAGGAAAGATAATTCATTGTAGGCTCATTTTGTGCCTCTTTATCAATTTTTACTGCACGATGCGCATATTTTTATTTTTGATACACTTTGTTTATCCTGCAATTATTTGGTAAACTTTGTTCATCTTTTCAATTTTGAGCTCATTTTGTGCCTCTTTTAATTTTTGTAAAATTGCTTTGTTTCTAATTTTTTAAATAAAGAGCCCTCTCATATATGAGATTATCTTCCAAATACAAAAAAAATAAATAATTTCTCTAATATAAGGAAGATTAAACCACAAATAAACACTCAATCCATGCGATAAGGACAAACTACTTTATCAAGAAAATTTGAAGTAGATTCGTTGACTTGCAAAAATATTCAAATAAGATAGAGGACTATACGAAGATGAACAGATCTCTATTTCTAGGTATAATTTTTAATTTGAAACAAATTTTTATTCAAAAAGAAATTATACCACTAAAGTAATTAGAGGAAGAGAAAAAATCCCTAATATTTTCTTCCTTCAACTATTTTAGAGGAGTGAATCACTACTTACAAAATATTTAGAAATGTAAGATTTTCATTTAAATAAAAATTTAACTATTCTTGTAAGTAGTGATCATATTCTAAAATTTTAAAAGTTTTATTTTAAGAATGATAATAAAAATAAACAAACACGTGCATAAAAAAAACATAAAACAAAAAAAAAAATAGAAAACTAAAACACAATATCTAGATTTTAGATTTTGATAATATCTAATTTCAAGCAAGAATATCTTTGACACCTAATCTAGTTCTTTATATATTGAAGGTTTTAAAAGCCATTGGTTTTATAAAGATATATGCATGTTAATTTTAGTGGCTATATGATGTTGCTCTATTTCTACTTTGGTGGCATGGTCCTTAATGAAATATTTTCTTATATCTATGTGTTTGGACTTGGAGTGTTGGATTGAATCTTTGAAATACATATAGCACTACTGTTATCACACTAGATTGGAATAGTGTCTATAGGTAGTCCTAAAATTAGTATTTATTATTTTAACCAAAGAAGTTGTGCATTACAACTTTGTAAGGCTATGCATTCTTCTGCAATAATGGATAAGGATACTGAGTTCTATTCTCTACTGGACAAGCAGACAAAAAATTATCCTATTAATTGGCAAGTTCTAGAAGTTCTTGGTTTATGTTTGTGGGTTCAATCATTGAGATTAATGAAGAGTGGTTAACTTTTTTTCTAATTTCATGCCTAATTCTAACAACTTCAGATGGGTCTCATAAGATCTCTTCTTTAGGATGACCTGAAAAATATCTCAATTTTATAGGCAGTGAGTTTTTAAGTTTTACTCTTTAATCAAGATTTATACATTCTAATCCTTGGACAACTTTAACCACTTCTTCTTCTTTTACCTTAGAGTCTCGAGAATTATCAGATTCATTAAATACCATATGAGTGGTCACCTTTACCACTTGCGTCATTTTATTGAAAACTCTATAGGATTTTCCAACATTTGGCACCCTAGGAAAAGTCCTTCATCATATTTGGCATCACACTTTCCTAATAGAGATTTCACGTTATTTAGAATGATTTATTTACATCCAAAGATATGAAGGTGAGGGACGTTGAGTGTCCTACCCTTAAAGATTTCATATGTTATCGTATTTAGCATTAACTCTATTCAAATTGCTTCTTCCTTGAAATATTTAGTGAGTTTCAGCTAATATGACTCTAACGGCTTCTACCAAGGTTCTCTTCTTTCTTTCTATAATTCCATTCTATTGAGGGGTTCTAGCAGCTAAAATGTTATGATCTATCTCTTGCTCCCTACAGTAAGATTCAAACTTTTTCATTCTAAAATTCTATAACATGATCACTATGAATGGATAGAATTTCATAACCTATCTTTCTCTGAATCCAAGTTGATAATGTCCTAAACTCCTTGAATTATTTACTTTTATTGGATAAGAATCTAAATTAGGTAAACCTTGAGTAATCATCAATAATCACATACCTAACAGGTCCAAAAAGATCCATATGAAGGACTTCTAATGGTTTGCTAGTGTTAATGTTCATTATTGATTAGATGGAGGGTTTGACTTAGTTTCATAATCGACATACATCACACAAGTGGTCCTTAGTTAAATATAGTTTGGGTATGCCTCTCAGTAAGTCTTTTTGGGTGATTTTCTTAAAATTTTTATGCTTGCATGACATAGTCTCGTATGCCATAACTAGGACTCATGAATAATAGTTTTTAGATAAATAGAGGAAATATATTAACTATAATTTAGACCAAGCATATAAACATTTTTAATTCTTTTTTCTTGAAATATTATATTTCGATTTAAGCTAATCATTCAACTAATAGATAAAAAATTTATTCTGATGGCTTTATCACACCGTACTATGTAATCATCTTTTTCTAGCACAAAACTATCAATATTAGAATAACTAGATTTTAAGGCTACAAATTTCTCCTTTCTTTTCTAACGTACAACAATCTGCTTTTACTTACTCCTTTCTTATAGGCAATTAGTGATCAAAGTAAATTATTAATTGAAAAAACATTTAGATCCTTTGATTTTGTAATAATAGTTATTTTAGCATCATAGGAAGTAGGTAGATAATGCAAAATTTTGTTAATTTTTTTAGAATTTATAAGTTCTCTACCTAAAACATTCTGGGATGTCACAATTTTACTGAATCTAGTACATATTTTTAGAAATTAACTCACGAGCTTTCATGTGAAATAGTTCATAAACATGGAGCATATTTTTAACCTAGATTGTTTCACTTCATTAGTTCTTTTGTAGGTTATGCATATTTTAACATAAATTATTTTACTAGTAGTGCATGTAAATATATACATGTAATCTTTGAATTTTTTGCATAGAAAAAGTAATCTAAATATTTAACATTTAATTGGGCTAAATCTCTATCCTCAATGCTCCAATTAAAAAAAGGTTGTTAAGTTTTAATGTCATTTATAAAGTGAGATGCTACAAAATATCCTCCCTGAACTAACATTCGCATGTGATAATATATTGATTATAAGAAAGTAGACATTTAAATTTTCTTCAAATTGTAAGGAATTTTATTAAATAATGGTTATCATATGATTGAATATCATTTTGTAGTATTATGATTTTCAAATTTAAACTTTGAACTTTTCACAAAAGTTTTCTAAAACTTATTTTTGAATCCCTATATGATACCACTTAAAAGATAATGAAAGTTGTTAACCTCAAATAACAAGCCAAGGCTAACTAAGAGGGGGGGGGGTGGGTTAATTGGTAATTTAAAAATTTCTTTAACAAAAAGAAATTTTTTATAACTTTTTAATATCTAAAAATAAACAATTTGTCACTCAATGTGGAAGAAAATTAATTTCATAATAATAAAAAGTTCAGAGTTTTCAACCACACAGTTAATCATAGAAAAATAAAGTGTGGAAAATATTAAGAATATACATATCAAAATTTATATTGTTTCAGTCAAACAATGACCTACATCCGCTCCCCATAGTCCTCCTTCAAGTATTGTACTAATGTTTTATTACTCTACTTTAGCCATTACAGCTTGGTGGAGAAGCCCTTACAAAATCTCTTCTACCAAACCAGTTCAATAAAGGACATAACTCTTTTCACTCTCCAGGTGAGGTAGAGAACCTACAATTCTTTTTCACCCTCCTGGTGAAGGTAGACAACTTAAAATTCTTTTTCACCATCCAAGTCATGGTAGAGAACCACAAAGATTTTTCTCCTTCAAGGAGAAGGAAGAGTACCTTGAATCCTTTTTCACCCTCTAGGTGATGGCAAAGAACCACAACCTAGTTCAACTGAATGTCTCATGGGACCCACCAAAGAATCTAGTCATATACTTGAAGAAGATAGGAAATAAATTTACTTGGAGTAACCATATGAATCCCTTATAACTCTCCATCACAAAAATCTCTTCCTCTTTTCTCTCCTAAAGCCCACCTTAACTCCATATCTATTCTCACTCTCAATACACTTAGCAGTAAAAATAATTTTTGAATAACTCTATGTGATAATTTAAATTGAAAGCTTCTCAAAAACCCCAAATTTCAATTTCTCATTTAAGATTGTCCAATATGATCCTATAATAATCTTGTACTATTAGTTTAAAATATCCCTTTTAGATAGTTCAAAATGTATTAACCTGTTGATCAATTCAAGTATTTATACTGATCGTCCAGTACAATAGGCAATAAAATGTCATCATCCCATGTAGTGCTCAATTCTTATTGTACAAAAGTAGGGTTTCATTGTTTACAATAAATTAAAAACTATGGTATTTCATCTTATATAATAAATGATGATAAATTATCATCTAGTGTATCACTCGGGTCATATAGTATGATCATCATTAATCGTCCTATACTATTTGTTCAAAAAAATTAACAATAATTATTCCCTTAATCATAGGATCATTTTAGGCATGATTGTTATATATCATATGAATATCAGACAATACTATTAGAATAAAATTTGAATGTTAAAATATTGACTAAATTGTGATTGGTAGCTACTTTTATGATTACAATTGATCATCATATATGATAACGATTGTCTAATATGATTAGTTTAATCTATCTCAATTAATAAAAGTGTCCTTAATAATGATATTTCTAGTTAACTAATCATCCAATATGATGTAAATCATATAGAATGATTAGTTCAAAAAACTCATCTTCTTCCTAACTAACTAACTCACCCCCTTAAGTGTGTGCGCGCAAGGTTACTCAGTTTTAGGATCCACCAAAATACATGATTCACTCAAGAAAGATAAAAAGTACATAAAGATTGAAAATATAAAGATTAATCATTATCTACCCAATCTTGAGCTGATGAAAGTTGCTAGTGAATAGTGGACCTGAAATGTTAATGAGCTGGGTAAAACAAATCTGTAATAAACTCAATTTTTAGGATATAGTGTAGTAAGAAATTGAATAATATTTGTTATCATTAAAATCATAAGACTTGGGTCTAGATTTTCAATAATTGTAAGAATAAGTGTCAGATTTATGAGAAAAAAAGGAAGAGATGACTAACTTTTTGAAGGAAACTAAGGAATCACAATTTGAGATGAGAATGATGACGGCTCATTATATGGATAAACATGACAGTATTAGGTATACACATCACAATTTAATAAAACACTTTTTGGTATATTTAAGGTTAACCCTTTCATGGAGCATCTTGAATAGCTTGATTTTCCCTCCGAACCTACCTACAATCACTTTATTTGGCAACCTTAAGAAAACGAACATAATGATGATGATGATGATAAGGAGGAGGATGATGATCTTTTTTTTCTTTTTTGAAGCAATGCATATAGAAAATTTTCTAAAAATAAAAAGGGAAATATAATCTAAGTGATAGCTAATATATCACAATCTACCTTTAACAAATTGATAAAAAGAGAAGGAAGATCATTATAAAAAAAGTCCCAAAAGAGGCTACCTTCTAAAGCATAGGTTGCACAAAAATTCACAACCTTATTCTTCTTTCTAGAAATACAATGAAAAATAATCCACTTAAAATCATAATGATAAGATAGATCTAAAGAGGAAGAATTTACATTATTCACTAAAGATTCATGCAAAGCTTAATGATGTTGATGTTGCATCCTTCAATCAAAATCCCTTCTGATTTAGTAATGAAATCTTAAAGAACATCCTTTAAGGAGAGGATTTCAAAGAGCTCCAATTGAGCAACATCCCAATGACAAAGTTTCTTGCCAAAACCACAAGAAATCTTCCTTTATCATCCCTAAAAATACGTCCAGTTCCAGCCAGCTTTGAGCTCAATAGAGAAGCATCAACATTTAATTTGATCAAATTTGGAGGTGGAGGATGCCAAAATTTACAATTCAATTTTCCAAATTGATTAGCATCCCAGTTCTCCAAAATAGGATTTAAGAATGGATTGATTGAATTAGAAAGGATCTCAGTTGAAATAAAAATAGAAGGTAAAGATGGTTTACTTTGCTTTAAGTCATTTCTTTCCTTCCTTCAACAGAAAATAGAATAACAATAGATCCTAGCCAATAAAGAGTTTTAGGATTATTCCACATATCTAAAATTGAATGAAATTTTGTGATACGAATTCCCTAACCTTTCAAAGCATTTAAGACCTTAATAAGCTTCTTATAGGAAATAGAGATATGACTAATATTTTCTTCAAGACAACAACCTCTAGGAAATTGATTTGATACTTAAAATCTTCTAAAATTCAAACAATAATTAGTAGGAAAAGAAACTTTCTTGAGTCTCCACCAAAAAAGAAAAATTATGGGATGTAATTTAATTTTCCTCTCTCATTTGATGTCATCCACCTCAAACATCTTGTATTTTTCTTTATAAGGTAAATTTGAGATGGTTTTACCAGAATATTGATGGATAGCTTCTAATTCATCATTCTCTTATATCAATACAAGCTGAGCTTTCTTGATAAAACTTGTTAAGTCTTCACCAAATACAACTTTCAAAATATTAAGTTCCCTATACTTACTTTCAAAAAGAAGTAAGTCTACCAAACAATCTTCCAATAAGTTTGGTATCATTAAGGTACTAATTTTAGTGCCATTACCAATCTTCGATCTAATAATTGGCTTCAAGTTATTTGCTCAATCCAATAAGATTTTCTACAAATCTGAATTACCCTTTTGAGATGAAGACCAAATGTTGTCTCTGTATTTAGCTCTAAAAGTTCTCTTAACTAAAGAATTTGGCTTTTAGAAGAAGTTCAAAGCAATGTTAGCTCTTAGAAGCCCTTCCCAACTCAAGGCTGAGTGAAAATAGAGACCTCCATTCCTAGTAGGAAGACAAAGTTTTGTCCAGTTGATGTAATGCATACCTTGCTTAACATTCTCTTTATGCCACAAATAATTCCTGCTAAGCTTGTCAAGCTCAATCAAAATACCTTTGGGAACTATAGAATGAGAGATAAAGTATGTTGGAAGAGTAAGAAGTAATGAATTAAATAAAGTTACAATTCCAACAAGGGATAAAAATCCGCTCCACCATGAATTCAGCTTATCAAGAGAGTGCTTAATCAGATTTTAAAAATCTACCATCATCTTCCCTCTTAGAACAAATTGAATTCCAAGATAACTTAATTCTCGAACAACTCTGAATACACATAGATCAATAATAATTTTCTTCTTCCTTCTCATAATATTTTTGGAGCAAAGAATCATTGATTTGCTATGGTTAACATGTTGTCTAGTCCAAGAACAATACTTTGAAAGAATACCTTTAATAAGCTTTAACAAATGTGATTTAGCTTTAGTAAAAATCAAAACATCATCTACATAAAGTAGATGAGAAATTGTTTCTGCTTCTGGAGAAATTTTAATTCCTACTTCCAAATCAATTTGTTGAAAAGCTTTGGAAAGAAGTTCAGAACAAAGAATAAAGAGGAATTGCAACAAGGGGCAACCTTGTCTAAAACCACATTCAGCATGAATCTAGTCAGTAAGAATCCCATTAATCATTACCGTGAATCTATGGAACATAACATATTGTATAACCCAATTTAGGAATTTGGATGGAAAATTCATCAAAGTCATAACTTGTCTCAATGTTTACCAATTCATACTATCATAATCTTATTCCATATAAACTTTTAAAGAAAAAAAAACCCCTATTAGAATTAGAAAAATTAAGCTTATGAAAAACTTCTTGTGCCAAAATACAATGATCTGAAATGGATCTATAAGGAACATAGGCTACTTGCTCCACAAAAATAAGATTTGGTAACACAATCTTTAGCCTATTTAGATTCATTTTATCTACAATCTTATAAGTGGTTTAGCAAAGACTAATGGGTCTAAATTTGCAAGGTTAACAAGCATTATCTACATTATGTATAAGAATAATAAGAGTGTCTTTCCATATAGATGACATGACATTAGATAGAAAAAGAATTTGATAGCATTCCAAACTCCAACCTTGATAATAACCCAATAGAATTTAAAAAAAGCATGGGAAATGCCATCTAGGCCTAGAGATTTAATCAAAACCATTTGAAATACAGCAATCTTTAGATCATCCATAGAAAATTCCACTTCTAAAGGTTGATGCAGATTTGAATCCAACATATCCTCAATTTTGAGTTTGGGCCAATCAACAAGAGAACAATGCCTTTACCTCCACTTCATGTTAAAAAACTGAGAGAAAATATGAGTAATACAAGCTGGGTCATCAGAAATAGATCCATCTAAGAGATTTTCTTGTATAATTTTGTTAGGAATTCTTCTAGCTGAAGCATAAGAATGAAAAAAATTGAATTTGAATCACCATGCTCCAACCAATTAGGTTTATCTCTTTGCCTCCTCAAAGTAACTAATATAACTTCATTTGAATTTAGCTCTTTGACCTTGATTCATTATTCAAGAAGCTCTTCATTAGAAAGACCACATTGAGAGTCTTTTAATTGTAAAGAAAGGATACTCTCTCTCATTGAGTGAATGATTGAGAAGAAAGGCTGCCTAATTTTTTTTTCCAAAAAAATAGAGATTAAGTGTTCTACTAAGCTTCTTTTGAAAAATTTCTGGAGAAGAACCAAATTCTTTCTTCCCCTAAGACTTGGAAACAATATACCAAGAAGCTGGAAAAGAAGTCTGTAAGTTTTCATATTCATATTGGACAAGTTCAATAATAAGAGACAATGATCAGAGCAAACTCTCGCTAAATGGTTAGAAATGACAAAGGGGATTAAATGAAGAGCTGAGGAATTTAAAAAAATTTTATCCAACCTCTCCCAAATTCTATTCAATCCATCCTTGTTATTACACCAGGTAAAATGAGGACATATGAAGGGAATATCATGAAGGTCATTAAGAGACATAAAATCCTTCATTTCATAAGGTCCAAGAGATAAAACAATTTTTTACCACCTTTCTTCTCTTACTTTTAAGGAACATAATTAAAATCACGACCTATGATACAAGGATCCTTGAGAGAAAAAAACCATCAATATCCTTACAGAGAAGTCTGCTAACATAAGCATCTTTATTAGCATAAACAATGCCTATCTTATAGCAAGATGAATTTTTCAGTGTAAGATTTCCAAAAATATATTGAGAAGAAGATAATAAGATAGAAAAGGTTGCAACCCTTTTGTTCCAAAGGACTAAAATTACTCCTTATTTTCCAATGGCTAGTGAGTGAAAAAATAGCTAATCATCACCTATAAATTTATTTATATCTTCTCTGCTAATAGTTTCAATCTTGGTTTATAGTAAACCAATAAAAAAACATCATGTTGATTATTTAAATTCTTCAAATGGAAGCCCACCTGCTTCTTATGAACTCCTCTACAATTTCAAAAGAAAATATATTGCCTTATTTAACAATAAAGGATACATCCCCAATAGTGGACCTTATTCTAGAAATAAAATGTCATAATTTCCTAAGCTCATTACTACGTTTAATTTTATTATTTTAAGAATTTAGATTCAAAATATAGGAAGAATAAGAATTAAAAATCTGATCAATGTTTGAATCAAATTTCTAGGAAGGAGAATCAAACTTCACAATACCGCTTTAGATTTGATAATATGATAGTTATCAACATCAGCATCCAAATCAAAATTGATTACTGCTTCTTCATCTTATGCATAAACACTTTGATCATTTTCATAAGAAAAAATAACTTAATTAATGCATCAACTTCAATATCATTAGAAACAACCAAATGGGAATCATTAATAGGATCAACATTCACATCATTAACTTCATCAGTAGTTACTATAGGAACTTTAATATTGAGGGTATTAGGTTAGCAGCTAAACTAGTTACTTCTGAAACAGTAGACAAATTATTCATAGCTTCTAAAAGATTAGGAAGTGCTGAATCAATATTATTTGTTGATTTAAGATTAACTTTTGCCAAATTTTGACCTGCTTTCATTTTTTCCTCTTGAATATTTGAAAATATGGATCCTCTAGTATTGATTTTTTATCATTCTTTACTAGGTAATTTGATTTAAATTGCTTTGGTTTACTGAAACTTATTCTTCACAACAATCTAGCTTCCATAAGAGTCTTCCTTAACTGGTACATCATAGTTAATCATTAAATCATTAGAAGAAAGAACATGGCTTGGAAGATCCACAGACGTATTAGGAGGAATCATATATGTCTCTTTAGTAGTATTTTCTCCCTTTGATACCTTGTTAATCATTTTTCAAGATGTCTGCTTGTGGCCTAACTTGCCATAATTAAAGCAAATGTTGAAGATTCTCTCATATTCAACAGGTTAAAAAAATTGCCATTTAAACCTTCAATCCAAATGCCCGTATGGAGTTTCTCTTCAAGATTGAGTCTAATATAGAATCTAGCAAATTCTCTTCTATTCCAACTAAAAGTTTGGGAATCCAGAAGCGAAGGATGCCCATTTTTTTAGGCAATTCTTGCAATGTTGATTGGAAGCCAACAATGGAGTGGAAGATGAGGAAATCTAATCTAAACAGGTGAATAATTACCTCTCATGAAAAATGAGAAAAGGAAGGTGTCCACTTATCAATTCCAATAATGTGATCACCAATAAACTAAGGACCTCCATTTAACAATCTATCTCTAGTTTCCTTGAATTGAAAGTTACAAAGAACCCAATCTAATCCTATTCTAGTCATTTGAAATGATCAAATTTAGATCAAAGTCTTTGGAACTCTTTGTTCAAGATTAATAAAGGAAGTTTTTTATCACGAAACTTGATAATAAATTGCATTTTCCAACTACAACATATTTGTTTTTCCTTAGATTATATGTGCAAGGTAATGGAAGTTCCATCTTTAGAGAAAGATGAAATATCTTCATTGAAGTTTAACGGAATATGCTCAGGAATGCTCTAAGCTTTATTAAAGTTTGTATGAGATTGAAATATATCTTTTGGCTTTTCATAGAGATCATTTGCCACATGCTTCACTGATTGATTTTGTTGATCATCAAGAGAGGCATCAATAATTGGACCAGTAATATTCTCTTTAAACTCATTATTCTTATCATGTTGATTTGCCTTAAAATTATAATTACTGCAAGCAGAAGTTTCAGAATTAAGGACAATGATGGATGAAAAATCATTCAGATTAGCAGGTTTAGAAGAAGATACTTTAGAATCTCTTATGAAGGTCATTCTTTTCTTCCAATGAAATTTAGAGTCTTAAATAAGAGTAACTTTCTCTTTTCCTTTCGATAAGCTAGGAAATTCTCAAGAATTCAAAATGAATTTTTAAATTTTTTGAAGTGTTAGAATTGGCACCTTCATTAATTTGATAAGCTAGGATGATCCGAATTTAGTAGTTAGGTGTTATTTTTTCTTTTTCTAGATAGTGAGAGAGAGAGAGGGTTTGAAGGCTACCATGGTTTGGTAGCATGTTGTTATCCTTAGTCTGGCTAATCAAACATAATGCTTATCAAAGGCAACCCTCTTGGGAAGATTTGTATGGTGCCTTAAAGCACTACATATCTTGTACTTTTGTTATCAATGTATATCACATGTTTTATGTATTTTTATCACTAATATAAAAACATGTGTTTGTTATATTTTTTTATACTATTATGTAAATTGTATTATATTTTCCTTATACTTAATTTTTTTTTCCATTAATATTTTTGCATTCTATTATTTAACTAACATTAATAAAAAAGACAATTAAAAATTATGTAAAATTAGGATAATAATAAAATTATTAATCATAGTTTAAATTAACATTTCCTTATACTTCAAAGAAAGTGAAAAATAAAAAAATTAACTAACTTAGATCATTTAAGTTATTGAATTAAATGGAATTTTAAAGTTATTTGTTTATACATTGATCTTTGAATTGAAGCTGAATAGTTGTTGTTAAAGAATAGAAATGGTAAGATTAAAAATAAAAAACATAAAATAAACCCAATTTTTAATTCTTAAACCTATTAAATCCTTATAATAATATCATTATGATTATATAAAGATGATAAGAAAAATTGATATTGAAAATCATTAACTTTAATACTCACAAAATAGAAAAAGAAAATGAACTTGAAAAGAGTTATAAAAGAGAACAAATAATAAAAAAAAAAATCAGTACATTTAAAATTTTGTATTAGTTAAAAGTTTACAACCTAACTGCAATCTAATTCATAAAGGATAAAATCGGAGAACTAATAAAAATAATTGAGAACTAATGAAAATTCATTGTTAAGCACAAACTAACTTTTCTTTAAAGAAATTAAAGTGAAAGTCTAGAGTGAGAATGTTCCAATTTTTTTAAATTTCTTCGTCTTCCGCCAATTTGGCAGACTTTTCGAATATGGCATTTGGCTCGCCAGTGACCTCCAAAGTTGTAGGAGATCTACTGAAAGTCTTGGATTAGGTATTTGATTCATTAATGAATTGTTTCTTCCATTGTCAGCTTCCGTCAACCATCATAAAATTTTTTCGAAGAACGGTTTATTGGTTATTAAGGAACCTTCCATCATTCCTGTTAAACCATCTTCACCTATTGCTGGCAAAAGTAAGGAGATTATTTTGTTGAACAAAACTCCTTGACATGAAAATAATTATTCTTCTCATGTGAGATCATATAATTTAGAAGCATCATCCTCCTCGGGTATGAAACTGTTGGTTAACAGGTTTTGTCTTGCTAAATCTGTTATTCTAGAGGAGGATGCTTATAAGGAGAAGGTTGTAGATTGATATTCTGATGTTTGTGTAAATGTCTAATAGAATTCTAGTGCAAATATTACGACAAATAAGGTTGTCAATAATCAGGAGTAATTTTTTACCAAGCCATCTTCTAATTGCTGGGCTAGACGCCCAAACATCAAATTAAACTTTGTGAATGATGAATCAATTCTGTCCAAGGATGGTGTTGCTATGAAATTACACGAGGCAAGTGTTAAAGCAAACTCAGAAAGACTGCAATCTTGAATTGTTGTCAAAGTTTTCGGGAAGGATGCACATGTCCATATGATAGCGGATGAATTACATCATTAGTGGACTCAATCTGGGAAATTTCATCTTACAAGTCTTGGCTTAGGATGGGTTTTATGTTCATTTGCTTCAGATAAAGTTGTAAACAATATGTTATTAGGAGGACTATGGTATGTTAATGGTCGCATTATTAGTATTAATAAGTGGACTCCCTATTTCTCACCTACCTCTTTGAAAGGCATGACTTATCCTATTTGGATAAGCTTGTCTCATCTTCTATTACTAAGTTGGGATGAAATAAATGTTGCAAGGATAGCTTCTATGATAGGTATTTCTTTATGGATTGATGGAAATATAGTCCAATGGGGTAAAAGAGAGTATGCTAGAGTTTATGTCTTTGTGGCTTTAGACAAGCAACTTCCTTTTGGTATCTTGGTGGAAGAATGGAGAGTCATTTTTTTTAGAAAATTGAGTATGAAAAAATGATTACATTTTGTTTTAAATGTGGTAGGATTGGACACTTCATCAATGAAAGAAAATTGAAGAAAGAAAATTCTAAAACTAAAGATGGAGATAGATCTACTGCTGGTGATCTATCTCATTCTTTGTGTGAGCCTGATGAGGTAGATATTGAATATTCTTATGGACCTTAGGTACATGTGAACTGTATAAAAAATAGAAAAGCTACCATCTTTAACAAAAAAATGGTTAAGAGAAATTTTTTTGTTCATAAGGTAGCTCATAAAACTATTCCAGCTTATGTTAAGAAGGCGAATGCAAATCACACTCAATCCTCTGAAGTGGAGGAATTTGCTAAATGTTTGGCTAATGCTAATCAGGAGGTGGGAGTAGATGTAGTTATTAATCATTCTCCTTCTGATACATTGCAGAATGAAGATGTATTGCAGACTAAAGTGGATGCACAAGAAAACTTAAAAAACAATGAAGAAATAAATGTCTTTAGTTGTGCTGCCTAAGGTGATATCTAATAATGTGGTTGATGATATTCCTATAGATGCCAATGTGTTCAATATATTGGAGAATTCTCATGAAGGACTTGAAATATTAAAACTTCTAGATCCTATTAAATTGAGTATGAAAGACATGGAAGATGGAGAAATTACTGTTGCTGATCTGAAGAGAGTTAAAACTGATAAAGGATTGGGTGTTCAGGCTGCTGATGCTAAATTCAATTTTCATAAAGGGCTCAAGTCATTAGGTATGTCCAATTCTATATCTCACAATAGAAGAGGTAGCTTGTTGATACAAGATGGTGGTGGGAGCAATCCCACCTCAAAGAATAAAAATAAATGTCATCCATAGTATTTTGGAATTATAGAGGGGCAAGAAAGAGTGAAGTATCTTGTTATTTGAAGTAGTTAAAGATTTTGATGTATTTTTTGTTGGGATTTTTGAAACTATGATCTATTCATTTAATCAATTTGATTTCAATAAATTTATTGGAGACAATTGGGATTTCTTTTTTTTTTTTTCTTCAGAAGGTCTTCCCAGTGGCATTATGGTATGTTGGAGGGATGATGTTCTTCCTTTTCTGTTATTCAAGCTTCATCCCAGGTGGTGATTAGGGAGCTTAATATTAATCATAAAGGAGTTTTGTTGGTGGCTACCTTGCATGGTAGTAAAGATGTGTATAAGAGGAGAACATTGTTTAATAAGTTGGAAACTATTTCTGGGAGAGATATTCCCTCTTTAGTTGGAGGAGACTTCAACTATATTCTTTCACAGGATGATAAAAGAGGAGGGAAAAATTTTATTTTTCCCAAGGGCAACAACACATGTTTAATTTCATGAACAAGTGTGACTTTCATGACATTCGGGTGAATGGTCCTAAATTTACTTGGTGTAACAAAAAAATTTGTGGAACACATATTTTAGAAAGGTTAGATCGGGTCATACTGAACTCAGCGGCATTGGAAGATGCACAGTTGGTATCTGTTAAACTCTTGGCAAGGATTGCTTCTTATCATTTCCCTCAATTGGTTAAGGTTGTTCCTTCTACCGTTCGGAGAAATAGATTTGTTAAATTTTAAGATGTGTGGGCATCCTTTCTAGCTTCATCAGCAATTGTGTTAAAATATTGGAATAAAATTATTCAAGGAGAAGCTGACAAGATATTAAATGTAAAATTTAAAAGATCTTTAAAGGTTTAATTTTTTTGGAGTAGAGCCAAGCATCAAAACCTCTCAGTTTTGAAGGAACAATTGAAGTAAGAGATTCTAGAGTTACAAGAAGAGGAGGCTGCTCTCGATGGGCTCTCTAAAGATAAACTTTGCTTATTGAAAACCAAAGTGCTTGAATTCAACTCTACTCTTGGGCGTCTTAATACATGGTGGCTGCAAAGAGCTAAAGTTAAGTGGATTGAAGAAGGTGATTCCAACTCAAAGTTTTTCCATTCATTTGCAACTCCTAAATGGAATATTAACTGGATCAAGCAAATCAAAAATATCAATGGCTTGTTGGTGGAAAATCAAGATCATATAAAGGATAGTTTCTATAAGTTCTTCAAATATAAATGGCAAAGGAGGATTTGTGTGTTAAAGGGTTGCCCTATTCCATATACTGTTCTGGAAGAAATTGATAAGACAGCGTTGGAGGTGGAATTTTCTTATGCTGAGTTGGAGCAAGTGATTAAACAATTGGAGCTGAATTTAGCACCTGGTATTGATGGAATTACTTACTCTCTTATAAAGAATTGATTGTTTACTATCAAAAAAGATGTTTGGGATGCCATTAATATTTTTTTACCTCGGGAAAAATGTGTTCAGCTTGGATGGAAACTTGTGTGGTGCTGATTCCTAAAGTGAAGGTCCCTATTAGCACTTCCAATAATCGACCTATTAGTCTTTGCTTATTTATTTAAATAATCATGACTAAAATGCTTCTGAATAGTCTTATTTGTATCATTAACAAAATCATTTCTAAAGATCAATCTGCCTTTGTCAAAGGTAGACATTATCTGATCATATTTTACTTGCTCAAGAGATTTGTAACAAATTCAGATATTCTAAATCAAAGGAAGGGTTCATGGCCATCGAGATTAATAAGGAGCAAGCTTATAATAGTATGAGTTGGGAAACTTTAGAGCATGTTTTATGATACTTTGGGTTTCCAATTAACTTCTCCAAATTATTTCTTGAATGTGTTACTAAAACTAAATTTTCTATAATGGTTAATGGTAATCAATTAAATTTGATTGAGGCTAAAAGTTGGTTTAGAGAAGCTTGTCCGTTGTCTCCTTACCTTTTTATAATATGTTCTCAAATGCTTTCTGATGCTTTTACTCAAAGAGGAGGGAACATTGGCATTAAAGTGGCTCCAAATGCAGATAGAGTTTCTCATCATCTTCATGCCGACAATATCATCATTGTTTTAGAAGCTAATCAGAAAAGTGCAAAAGAGTAAGAAAATTTCTTAAAGACTATTGCAAATGGTTAGGCCAGAAGGTAAATAATCAAAAATCTGTGATGTTTTTTGAAATTCTATCAAAAGAAGAAGGAGGAGTGCTCTTTCTAGGCTCTTGTGCTTGAATGAGGTTCCTGAATTGGCGTATTTGGTTGTCAAGTTAGCTTTAAGAAGATTAGTAGCATCAAACTTCCAAATTGTGATTGAAAATGCTATGAGTAAACTAAATGTATGGGGGAACAAGTTTATCTCACTTGCAGGAAAGCTCTTCTTTTTAAGACTACTCTTCTTTCTCTTCCAATATTTTTATCAACTCATTCATGGATTCCTAAGGGAATTTTGAAGGATTTTGAAAGAATGTGTAAAAAATTTCTATGGCATAAGAATGATGGAAGTAAATGTCTCCATTTTGTTGCATGGGATGTGTTATGCAAATCCAAAAGAAATGGTTGCCATGGGTTGCAATCAGTAGCTGAAAAAATTTGTCCTCTAAGAGAAAAATTTTATTGGAACATTATTTCTAAACAAAATTCTCTTCTCAATAAGATTCTTATAGCTAAATATGGTAATGATATCTGTAATACAGATAATATATCTTTCTCCTCTACTACATGGAAGAACATTCTAGGTGGAGATAAAAGTTTAAAGCATATTGTGTGATGGAATGTTTTTAAATGGACGTCTCATCAATACCATGGAAGATGTATGGGTCTTTGATAAAAGATTGGAGATGTGGCCAACATTTGTAGAAAATTTGAGTGAAGAAATAAAATTTGATTTTGGATTCATTCAACAAGGCAGATGGAATGAAACATTATTGAAGAAGTCTTTTGGGATTCCTCTAACAGAGTTGATTATGAAAGTTCCTATTATTCTATAATTTTATAGAGATCAACTAGATTTATTTCATCAATGTTATGGTAAGACAATATCTGCTTTAGCTTCAAAAAATTGTAATGAAGTGGAAAATAAATATTGGAAATGGATGAGGAACTTGAAGCTGATGTCATAGGTTGAAATCTTTGGTGGTGCTTAAACATTAATGCTATTCCTTCAAATTATTTTCTCAATTATAGAAGACTCTTTGAATATAATGGTTTTCCTAGAGGTTGTAATGCAATTGAAAATGAGTAGCACATTGTAATAAACTATGGGAAAATTACACAAATTCATCTCTCTCTCAACAAGGGCAGTTTTAATGTTCCTATTTTTGTTTCTCTTGAAGATTATTATTTTGAGATGGAAAAGATTGCTAAAAATAATCCTTTCATTGGAAACCAATATTATTCTATGGTGTATTTCAATTGGAAAAGTAGAAACAAGTTCATACATGGAGGATCACATGATTGTACTGCTTTCATAGTAGCTAATGCTTTAAGTTTTGATGTTGCTTCTTTCTGGAGTTACCTTCCCTCAACAAACTAGGATGTCAATCAGCTTAATCAGCTATTGATTTCCCCTTGGTGTTCCCCTCTTCCTGAATGGATTAAACTCAATATAGAAGCGTTAGATCATATGAAGCCAATATATGAGGTGTTTTTAGATATCACAAAGGTTGATTCCAATGTGCTTTTCGCTTTAGCTCATTACATTGGGACAGTTCGTAGCTTGAGCTATTATCTATTCCTTCTTTGAGAAAATATGTTCACGAGTGGATCTTTGAAGCTAAAGGAATCAATAGAGAAGGTGATAACTCTAATGTTATCAAGTTTGTACAAAATGTGATTAATAAAGGGATAGACAAAGGTGATTTGCTGAAGATGGAAGAGTTCTCATTTCTTAAAGAATTTAGCCAAGTGTTATTTAGTTGTGTGAAATACAGATTTTTGAAGGTAAAATGGGTAATAAACTCAACTCAGACTGTTCTATTTTAGTTAAATCTGTTAACAAATTTGAAGTACTTGATTTGGAAAATGATATCATGCAGGAGGATGGAGAGATGGAGGGGAAGATGGATGCTGAAAGTAGTATGGTAATGGACTCTACAGTCGGTATTGTTGTACTGGATAATGGTTTGGCTGGTAATGAGGATAATTTATTTAGTAAAATGGAATCTAATTTGGTGAAGGAGAATGGAAATGGTGGTGAGTTAACTAAGGTTAATCTTGCCAAAGAACTTAGGTCCTTAAGACCTATCAAGAATGTCTCCCGTGGTAGATTTTTGGAAGGTGGTGGTGTCAAAAGGAAGGATGGGGATCCTTCTCCTAAGGTATTTTAATGAATTACATTGCTCTTTGGAATTATAGAGGGGTGAATAAAAGTGAGGCCTTTCTATATCTTAAGGAGTTTATTAAAGATTTCAGTATTTTGTTTGTTGGGTTGGTGGAGACAAAAAATAATTTATTTTGATAAAGTCTTATTTGGGAAAATTATCGGACCGGATTGGGATTTTTACCTGCTTCCATCAAAATGGTTTTCTAGGGGGATTATGATCCTTTGGAGGTCGGATCTGGTTTCATTTTTTGTTATTAAAACAGCAGATCAATGTGTTATTGGAGATCTAAATGTTTTTAATAAGGGTACATGGATGATAGCAACACTGTATGGGTGTAAGGAGGCGAATAAGAGAAGGAGGTTGTGGGATTGTATTAAGGAGGTTGCTCACAGGAAACTTCCATCAGTGGTAGGAGGGATTTTTTCCCATGATGAAAAAAGAGGAGGTAGAAAGTGTTTTTTCACAGGGGCCAAAAGAGATGGTTAGTTTTATGAATGAGAATGATTTCCATGATATAGGCTTTGTTGGAACAAGATTCACTTGGTGCAACAATAAGATTGGTGGGGAAAAGATTTTGGAGAGATTTGACAGGTGCTTACTTAATACTTTGGCAATTAATTGTATCCACGTGGCTGTGGTAAGACATATAGCCAGGATAGCTTCTGATCACAGTCCTATTTTGTTGAAGATCTTTGACACTTATTCAAAGAAGAAGGGATTTTTTAAAATTGAAGATGTTTTGATTTCTTACAAAGCCTCATCTCTTATTATAGCTAAGGTTTGGAAAAAGGTGTTTAGAGGAGATGAAATGCAAATCCTTAACAAGAAGTACAGGAAATCCTTAAGGGATTTATTCTTTTGGAGTAGAGCTAAGCTCAAGGAGTTCTCTAAAGACAAAGAAAGGCTAAAGGATGAAATTTTTAACCTCCAAGAAGAAGAAGCTAATGTTGGTGCTTTGAGTGAAGAAAAATTGTGGCTACTCAGATGTAAAGTAAAGGAACTAAATGCTACACTTGGTCATTTGAATACATGGTGCAAGAAAAGGGCTAAAGTAACGTGGATTGAAGAGGGGGATGCTAATAAAAAGTTTTTTCATGCTTTTGCAAATGCTAGAAAGAATGGGAACTCGATTCCTCAACTAAAAAACATGGATGGTACTCTAACCGAAGATCCTAAGGAAATTGAAGATATGTTCTTCATCTTTTTTCAGAAGAAATGGGAATTTAGGGACAGCTTGTTGGAAGATTGGCCGCCACCCTAGAAGGTATTATCTGATGAAGATTAAAGATGTTTGGATGCAGATCTCTTAGATTCAAAAATCTAAGAGGTGGTAAGGAAGTTGGGAAATAACAAGGCACTAGGATTTGATGGGATCACTTACTCCTTTTTAAAATCTTATTAGAGCATTATTAGCGCAGATGTCTGTGAGGCGGTGAGGAGGTTCTTCCGGACATGAAAAATGGCTAAAGAATGGAAAGATACTATAGTAGTCCTTATTCCCAAGATCAACAACCCGGTGACTCTAGCTGGGTTTCATCTTATTAAATAGATTGTTGTTGGTTATCCCATAGATTATTTCAAAAGAATAGGTGGCTTTTGTAAGAGGTAGATCTATATCAGATCATTTGCTACTAGCACAGGAGGTTTTCAACAAAATGAGGTTGTTTAAAGATAACAATGGTTTGGTGGCTATAACGCTAGACATGGAGAAAGCACACAATAGTATGTGTTGGACAACTCTCAATAATATGTTGGTTCTTTTGGGATTTTCGAAAAGGTTTTTGAAGTTGGTGATGGAATGCATCTTGGAGCCGAGTTTCTCTATACTAATCAATGGTGGATGTACAAAATGGATAAAAGGAAGGAGCGGTTTCCATCAAGGATGTCCACTCTCACCTTTTCTATTTATAATTTGTTCTCAATTACTTTCTAATGTTTTTCTTAGCAGGGGAAAGGATTTGGGTATTAAAATTGCTCCCAAGGGACAAAAGATATCTCATTTGCTATATGCAGATGATGTGCTTTTGTTTTCTGATGCCAAATGGAGAAGTATAAGGAGAATGAATTCGATTATTGGTGGTTACTGTAAATGGATCGGCCAAAGAATCAATTACCAAAAATCTGCCATGATTTGTGGTAAACAGGTAGATAGAAGGAGGAAGAAGGATATTGCAAATTTTTTGGGATTCAAGCCGATTGAAGAAATGGAGTATTTGGGAGTAAAGGTAGTGTTGAGAAGGCTGAAGAAGGCTTATTTCCAGTTCTTTTGGAAAAATCAATGAAGAAGTTGAACTCATGGAGTAATAGATTTAGCTCATTGTCTCGAAGGATGGTGTTGGAAAAATCGGTGCTTGTAAACCTTCCAGTTTTTATTATATCACACTCTCTCATTCCTTTAAGTGTATTGAAGGAATTTTAGAAATTATGTAGAAATTATATTTGGAATAAAGTAGATGAGTGTCATGTGCC
Organism: Dendrobium catenatum; assembly: GCF_001605985.2. Classification (NCBI taxonomy): domain Eukaryota; kingdom Viridiplantae; phylum Streptophyta; class Magnoliopsida; order Asparagales; family Orchidaceae; genus Dendrobium; species Dendrobium catenatum. The sequence continues at coordinate 5,637,425 of NW_021319178.1, forward strand.
CTGGGAGGACCTCTGTAAGCCGAAAGCTTTGGGAGGCTGGGGGATACAATCGACATTGTCTAGCTTGGGACCTTTAAGAGCTAAGTTTGCATGGAATTTATTAGAGAATACTAATTCCTTGTTGAATAGGAATCTTCGAAGCAAGTACGGGGAAGACTGGTGGAATAATGACAACAAGAAGAGAGGCTCTTCTTCTTGGAAAATTATAAAATCTAGACGTGAGGCTCTTAAACATGCATTTAGATGGAGGATTGTGTCGGGAAAAAAAGTTAATGTTCTAAAGGATGTTTGGATCTTGGATAAGAGCTTGCTCAAACTTTTTTTGTAAATTTTGAAGATGAGGACTCAAATATGGACTTCTTCATTCATGATGGAGGATGGAATCTAGATAGATTGTTGATGTTCTTTAGAGGAGAATTACTGGCTTTAATTTGCAATATCCAGATTTGTAGAAGGGAGGATGGAGACTTCATGAAGCTGAAGAGAAAATTTTTTGGAAGATCTATTCCAGCTTTGATAAGAGAAGAAGTCCTAAAGGAGGAGTTTAATTCAGTTTCAGCTTCCTGGATACAGAAATTACAGTTAAATGGCCGAGTTGAATTGTTCATGTGGAGGATAAACAAATCTGCTTTATTGACAGCAGATTACCTCATGAAGAGAAGGTTAGCCAATGTAAATTATTGTCCTAGAGGTTGTGTAGTAGTTGAAGATATCAATCACATCACCACTTCATGTCTTAAGTTGTTAAAGGTTATTGATGTTTTGAGGAATTGGGGATTTATGATTCCAAAATATAATTCTTTCCAGGAATGATGGTGCAAGTTGGAAGTATTGGCTAGAATAAATCCGTCAATGGCTAGAATTTATTTTTCTTTGTTGTGGTTTTCTTGGAATAACAGGAATAAGATCAAACATGGAAAGGTGGATACAAGTAAAACATTGATAGCAGCTTCTATTCTCATTTTTGTAAATATTAGAAATGGAATCTTATACTATCAGATCACTTGGATGACCATCAATCCTTTGGACTATTTTTTAATGCCTGGCATCCCCCACCTCCAAGTTGGTATAAGATTAATATTGATGCAGCCCTCTAGGTGAACTACGAAGCAGGAATCAGAGACATTGTTTGGGATTTCAAAGTCAGATTTGTTTTGGCTTTCCGTTTCTATGGAGTTCATTGGGATATTGCTCAAGTAGAGCTATTGGCATTTAATTCTTTGGAGAAAGTACTAAAGGGAAGATTGCTTGATGCTAATGGTATTCTAATAGAAAGTGACAATATAAATGTGATCCATTTTCTTCATAAAGTGTATAGCAAAGAGAAGAAGGTGGATGGAAGCATTGAAGAGGATGATTGTCTCTTAGTTGGGAAGGAAAATAATGTTGTTTTCCATCATGTTAGTCGAATTTGTAATAAGTTAGCTCAATATTGTGCTAACTTAGCTTTTTCTTATGAGTTTTTGTGGGACTTTTTTTTTTAGAAGGAAGTACTACCTTCTTTCATTCAACTTCTGAAGGAAGAATGTGTTAAGGTAGTTTTTTCTCACTTGTTTGTATTTAGGCTTCTTGTTTTACCTTTACTTTAATCTATGCAATTTTGCATTCTTCAAAAAAAAAAAAAAAAAAAAAAAAAAAAAAAGAATAGGAATTGTAATAAGTTAGCCGATGTTTGTGCTAACCAAGCTCTTTCTTTAGAATTTTTTGGGATGACATTACTTTTAATAATATTCCTTCTTCCTTTATTTCATTGTAAAAGGAGGAATGTGATTGGGGATCAATCACTTAGGTGCTTATTTCTATTTTTCTTACTAATAAATTTCTATATGCATTTCTTCAAAAAAAAAAAAAAACACTAATCTTTAATCTACATTATTCAATCAAAAATTTAATTATTGATGACAATCTTCATATCAAGTAAATTCATATAAAGCCCTTATATGAATGACTGGTCAAGATATTTATTAGTAGTTTCTAAACTAAATTTATAACATTATTAATTTCCACTGATTTTTTACTCTGATATATTATCTATATTTTAGTAATTTTAAACTATCAATTTTTACTTTGGTTATTTAATTATGCATAATTACAAAATTTTCATTTTCTTGAGGATAGTAAGAGTTTAAGCTAGGGAGAATTTAATAAGTGTAAATTATGATATATTTTTATATGTGTTTTTATAAGTTTAATTTAGTTTTAAAATGGTAGAAAATCTAAAGTAGAGTCTAGAGCAGCTGAATCTGACAATTTTGCATCGTAGAACCATCTTACACATTGCTAATGAGACACGCATAGATATAGAAGAACCTTGTTTGTTATCATTGAGCACTACATTGTCAAAATGGTCAGCTTGGAAGCATTATTTTGACTATTTTCAAGAATCATGGTGTCACAATCTATCATGCCTTGGTGCCAAATCTTTCAATTAGGCAACACAACATTTGAAAGTCAGCAACACCGTGGTGTAACAGTTGTAACTTCCAAGGGACATGATATGTAAAACAAATGATGTGATTGTTCACTATATAATTATTCCACATCAGCAAGCCCCACGTTGTGCTAATATTCTAGCACCGAAGATCTAATTCATTTTATGGGCATTGTGGTGGTGCTCTTTCGAGCATCGTAGTGGCACCTGCTAATTTTATGTTAGCCTATAAATTATTGTAATGTTATGTTTTTAAGGGAGTTCAGTCACTTTTCTAATTTTAATACTTTTATGGGAACTTCTTTAAATCTCTATTATAGTAAATTCTAAGAGAGACTAGAGAAGTACTAGATACAATCATTAGAATATTTAATTAGTTTTTCTTTGAGCAACTCTGCATATTAAGGAAGAATGATTCTAGTGGGCATACACTGATCCTTCCTTGTGATATCACTCTTTTTTATCTTTATTCTTCCCATATTTTTATAAAAATGAGTTTGCTTTTATTCTGTTCCATGTCTGGCTAAATCTCTTATTTTTTAATCATGATGTAGCTGACCTATTAAGTACTAATGAAGATTCTTGTGCTATAAAGTTAAATGATGTTTTCAATATTTTATTGTTCTTTATTTTATGCACATAGTATCCATATGTGTAGTTAAAACATAGTGTGAAGTGTAGCCTCAACAGAGGAATGCAAGAACAACAAGGAGTATTGAGATAGTAAATTTGCATACCTATATATTAGATATAAAATATGCTAGGTTTTGAAGGACATTATGTAACTGTAAGAGGATAGTTGATATTATTTTCACCACTATAAACTCGACAGAGATCTTGGGATGCATATGCTATGAATCATATTACAAATGAGATTTTCATTAGGAAATATATGAAATTTATATTCATTGATCTAAATGTTTCATTTAAATATTACATCCATTATTTTTACTATTTTTTATTTTTGATTGAATATGTAGAACCAATAGTTTTGTTTTAATAGGTTAATTTTATAATTAGAGTAAATTGTAGTAGTTGATAGCTAGAAAGCATACTTTCTCATGAGTTTAATACACTACTCTATTGCTTTATTAATTGATTTGGCACCTTCATTGGGGCTAAGTTAATAACCTCGTAAGCAAAGATTACCTAATAATTACCTATTTATTTATTTAAGTTTGATTATTGGATGATAATTTATTACATCAAATTTGACCAAATATTAATTTTTTTCATTTACATTGAATTCTAAAATTTTTATATTCTTTATAAATACTAAACCCAATCATGAGTTCAGTTTCCTTTGAGTTTATATCAATTGACTTTTTCTATAATTAGTTATGATTTTTTCAACTTTATAATATCTACCCGCTTAATAAAATTAATTCTAAACCTCTTGAAATCTTTCCTATATGTTTATGATGAGTCTTAGAAATAAGTACAAGTGTTTAAAATTAGTTTTGAATGCTTTTATTCCTTTATTTTTTAATTTAATTAATTAATTCTTTTTTTATTTTTAATTTTTTTTATTTAATTGAATTTTAAGAGGCTTTTAATTTTCCACTATTAAGATTTTAATTCTGAGTAATCTAAAACTTACAATGTATGCTTTTTATTTATTTTGAATTTAGTATATATCAATTAATTCCTAGGTTAATTATGAATGTCAATATTAGACTAATTAATTGACAAAAGAAATAAACTTTAAATATAGTGAGATTTTAAACATTGGCTCATCTAAATATGTGCTTCAAACCCACCGAATTTTGATAAATCAAAGCCTTCCTATTTGAGACAATCAATCATCAAGGGTAAGTGCATCTGTTCCTTTGATGATTTAATTTGGGCAATCTACTTACTTGATTTGAGTAAAATCTATGGCTTTCTAATCATTTCTTAAACATAAACACATTATAGAAAAATTAATCCCTAATTATGTGTCGATTAAGAGTTATAATTTTCAACTCAATCTTAAAACCCTAAATAGTCTCCCATATGCTCTCTGGTGACTCATGGGCGATTTAGGGTTTCCATTTGTTAGCTCAACTTTTTATCTCTTGGTGTATTTTTTTGGTGGTTTTCTCTTCATTTTTATTCACTGGTTCCTCCTCATGTCTTTTGCAGCTTTAGTTTGAGGTTTTTTGTGTGCTTTTGGCTTTGGGAGATGTTGACTTTGTCCTCTTATAACCTATCATCCTCTTTATTTCTTGATGGCCACTTCAGGTCATTTAAGGAGGTTTTAGGGTGATCTACTTCTTATGTGCCTAAATTTAATTTTATTCATACCTTGTTCACGATTTTTTTTGCTTTGATGCTTGACTATTATGTGGTTTCTCAGTTGGTCGCTCCTTTTGCCTAAGCGTTGGTTGGAAAATTTCTTCTTTGTCATCCAATTCTTGATGTCATTAAAAAAAAAATATTTTAATTTGAATCTTTAGGATATTTACTTATTGGTTTGGTGGATCATCGATGTATTACGATTCAACTTATGAATAATCTTGATTGTAATCACATTTTCTTAAGGAGATATTACTTTATTCAAGATTGTCAGATGCGTCTCCTCAAATGGATGCCATATTTTGAAGTTAGGGAGGAATCTCTTATTAATGTTGTGTGAATCTCTTTTCCAAACTCAAGACATCATTTTTTTAATTTGCAAATTTTATTTGGTCTTGCATCTATTTTTGGTAGACCATTACAAATTGATCAAACTACTGATTCTATTTCTCATCCGTTAGTGGCCCGTATTCTTATTGAATTGGATATTTCTAAGAAACATCCTAATGAAATATGCATAGGGTCATATTTGAGTGGTTATTTCCAAAAAGTTGATTTTAAAAACTTACCTATTTTCTGCTCTCCTTATAAAATGCATGGCCATGGTTCTAATGAATGTTTAAGGTTGCATCCACATCTTCGTAAGGAAAAAGTTTCCTCCAAACAACTGCAAGGAAATGAAATCATTTTGGCTGATCTTGAGAATGATAATCTAAATTGTGCTAAGGTTGAAGGCAATACTTCCAAATCGCATGGTGAACCGATACAATCGTCTAGTGTGCAGACTAAATTGCCCCTTCTCATTATTGATGTCCCTCCTACTTAGGGAAATAATATTAGCAAAATAGCCAGCTTAGTTAATGAGTGCAAAAATATGGATGAACAAATGCTAACCATCACTACTACTCAAAATAATGTTATTTCAGAATCTATTAGTTTGTGTCAAGAATAAATAATTGCCTGATATGGATTGTAAGATGGTTACCCTTAATTGCATTAATAATGTTTATTTTCAATCTATTGTGAATGATTAGGATAAAGTGGTGGAACATGTTACTGGTAGTGACATGATTTGTATATGGAATGTGAGGATTGGCAATAACTTGAAGGAAGGTGAATTGGCTCTAGTTGTGGAAGAAAATGTGGAGCTTGGCCTGAGTAGCAAAGAAAGTGAAGAGGATGGAGTTTTTGGAGGAAGGTGAATTACCTCAAAAGGGAAGGCAGGATAGGTTGCAAAATGATCATAAGCTTCCCTCTAACTCTACTTATCATAGTGATGATTTTATTGATACGAAGGATATGGCTTTTTCTGCTAAATGTTTTGCCAAAGATGATAATGTCACTAGCTACATTAAAATTAAAAATTGGAGAGGAAGGAAAAATAATAACTTTATTTTAGAATCGTTTAGGACTACCCATTCACAAACTAGTCATTAGTTCTATTTTTTATGTTTAATTCTATTATTTGGAATGTTAGGGGCAATGGGTGCCCTTCCTCTCTATTGAGGATTAATAATTTATGTCATATTTATGATGTTTGTATTCTTAATTTACTTGAACCTCTTATTAATGCCTCTAAATTATTTAGTACTTTTAATTTTTTAGGATTTAAATATTCTATTTCAAACACAGCTAATAAAATTTGGGTACTTTGGAATGATCCTGTTCGGATTAATATTATTGATGTTTTAAATATGAATTGATGTGCCTCTTTTATCTATACTAAACTTCTCGTATTATTTAAAAAGTGCGTTGGGAGCAACTCACTAATTTTTAGAGTGTCCATAATTTGCTCTAGCTTATGGGTGGTGATTTTAACACTATTTCTAATCCATCTAACCGTATTGGGGGTTCCAATCCTATTTATCATTATATGGAAGATTTTAATAATATGATTATGGATTGTAATTTAATTGAAATTGGCTTCTCTAATAACAAATTCTCTTGGAGTTGTGGCCATTTATTGCATCGACTGGATCGTATTTTATTTAATGATAGCTGGCTTAACTTTTTTTAACTCTATTTTTGTTGAGCATCTTAGCATAACGCTTTCTGATCATTCTCCTTTATTATCTAGAGCATTTTGTGGTTGTTTGTTACTGTTTCCCTTCTCATGTTAGTGGCTGAATTTCATTCATTTCCTTATAATGTTCTAGTGTTTTTAAGAAGATATTGGCATTTTTTTGGGGTTTTGTATTTTTAAAATGAGGTTTTATGGATATGGACTTGAGTTGTGATTGCACCGGATGAGCTATTGATAGGTTTCCTAGTTTTTGCTCTCCTACCTCTAGGTTTTTTTTTTTGGGACCTAGTTTTGGTTGTATTTTAAGGTTGTGGGTATCCTTGGGAGTAATTTTGGGTCTGGGGCTATATTCTTTTTGTTCTAGGTTTCCCTTATTGTGAGGTTGTTTGGTTCCTTTTGGTTGTTTAATGGGGTACCTGGGGCTTTCTCTGGTTTATGTGTATCTTTCATTTTGTTATGGTCTTTGGGGTCATTTCTGAATGGCCTGTTGGTCTTGGTCTGGGGATCTTTTATGGATTGTGTTGGCAGATGTTGTGCCCCTTGATTTTTATTTTGTGCTATTTTGTCCCTTTGTCCAGGTTCTCTATGAGCTAGCCTTGCTGCTTTTGGGATCTGCTTGCCAGGGTGTGTGGCTTGGGCTTGGTGGTAGGATGGAGTGGCATTTGGATTTGCCAAGTGATTTTTGTTGGTTTCATTTTGTCCTGAGCTCTATCAGGCTATACCCTTTTGTGGTTTGTAAGCGGTAGTTTGGGTTGGAGTTCTTTATAAGCTTGTATGGCTTGTCCTGCTTCTTTTTGTTCCTAGTTTTGTTTTTTTATGCATTTTTGTAAGTATATCATGGCTCTATGCTCTGGTGTTTTTAAGATGATTTTGGTATTTGGTGGGAGAAATTCTTGTTCTACTATGGGAGGTTTTTTGCCCGGAGGATGTATGTGGGTAATATAATTTCTTATTTCATTGCTCTTAATTTAGTCAATTTCTATTTATATTTCTATATTATTTTGTGCTTTAATTTTTTTTGTAGCCTCATTGATTTTCAGGTGTATTTTTTTATGGTTGTAATCAAGTTTTTTTGCTGAAAGATTATGTTTCATGTTCTTATATGTACCTTTCTTTTTTGGATTCTTATCTTTAGCATCATTAGCATGTTACTAGGTTATATTATTTTTTAGATTAGTTGGCACTATTTGGCTCGTTGGTTTTCTTTTGCTTTTTTTGTAGCTCTTTTGAGCATTAGGGAGCTGAGGGTCCTCCTTAAGGACCTCGTAATGGCTTTTTATAGTAGTGTGTAGGCCCATCTGTTGGTTTTAATATATATATATATAAATATAAGATTTTTTGTCAAATTGTCACCCAAAACTTTAAAAATTCAATTCTTAAAGATCCAGTTTTGATAATTGTTTGGATTTGTTAATTCATTTAATTCAAAATAATGAGCAATTAGCAATGATTAAAAATCATTGCATGGCAATGCACATTAATTATGAAGGAAGTCATACATCCATTAGCCATTTACTTGATCCACCATTCTCACTTAGCCAAGTTAGACTTCATGGAAGCCATCCGATCACACGTGGATCAAACAGATAGCTCATATCATGTGGATTTATTTGCATAGGGCATTTGATTGAAACCTACCCTTTATACAATACATTTTGTCTTAAACTTAGCTATCCAATTGAATTACATGAATAGTTAGCAACCTAGACTCATCAAAAGGTTTTAGTTCAAAATTGAACTTAAAATTTAAATAGTCATAACTTATCATTCGCCCTTCCAAATGAGATGAAATTTTATGGGTAGCTTATAGATACATTAAGGCTATCAATGGTATCTAGGAAATCCATGCATTGAGATATAAATGTAATTGGAATATGAAATATAAAACTTCAAATGAAAAAATAACCTTATATAATGGGTGGAACTTCTTCTTTTTTTCTCTATGGACTCTTAGAGATGTCTTCCGAATATCCATTGAAGACTTCAAGCCTTAAAATCAACCTGATTAGAAGTTTCTTTCCTTGGATAAATTTCACTCTATGATCCCTTAGAGCACTTCTATTAAAGTACTCTTGAGCTAGAGAGGGTTGGGGGAAGACATGAGGGAGGCTTACGGGAGTTCATATAAAGCTAATGTGTGTAATTGGTCAACCCCTCTTTCAAAAAAATTGGGGGTATTTATATGAGAGAGAATTTTTATTTCAGGGTCAAGGTATCTCCACCAAAGTAATGGCCATCTACCATTTCAGTTGGGGACTTTATAATAGGTGCAAGGGAAGGTTCTGAGACTTTTTTCTCCATCAAAAAACTGGGTAGTCAATTAGAATTGAACCAATTATTGCTTGGAGGGTATTTTTAAAAATCTTTCCACTTAAAATATTTGCATGCCATGAGTTAGCAATGGCATGTGGGATGAACTTTTATGATAAAATTTAAGTGTTTATTATAACCAATTTGGGCTGGGTTGGCAATGGTATTAAGAATTTAGTTTTTGGAGGGTTATGGCTAGCCCAAATGGTTAACCCATGTCAACCTTTAGGTTTGATGCATGGTATAAAGGGACACCTTCTACAGCCATTTATGCAATTTAATTTCATAAGGATTGGATTTTAGTTCATAAAAAACCCCTTTACATCCACATGGTTCAATCCATGTGGCTAAACCAAGTAGGGCTATGGGCTGAGATTTTTTAAGTGGCAGTTGGGGACCAAATGGGTAGTCCCCATGGGTTAATTTTACTTGTTATGATTTAGATTACTAAAATTTTATTTGAATGGATTATGTAGGGTTTTTGGTCAACCAAGTATGACCAATGGTTGTGGTTTGTTCCAACTCATTCAAAATGACATTTTGGACATATTTGTGGGGGTTTCATCCACTAGCAACGTCATTTTGTTTGAAATGAAAGTTTAAGAGACTAAGTAATCCCTTATTTTTTTAATTAAAACCCACAGAGGGGACTACGCGTTAAAATAAAAATAGGTTACAGAGTCCTTATAGGAGACGTTCGGCTCACTACTGCTCAAATGGGCTACAAAATAAAAATAAAAGAAAACCTACGAGCCAATTGTCTCTGCTATAAAAAATTACAAGGCACCCTAGTAATAATCTAATGATGCTATAGAGAAGCATCCAAAAAATATAGATCATAAGATATCAATAAAGCCCACTCTTTCTATCAAAAAACTGGGAGCAGTCCTATTCTGCTCCACCTGCAAAAAGAAAGGATGCAAAAGAAAATATACTACACCAAAACAAACTATTAGTATAATAAATACAAAAAATGGGGTAGGTACTAGAAATGAATAAGAAGAAACCAAAAATGTTCCAAGTAAAGCCAGTCTTAGCATTCAAACCAATAGAGCTCAGACTACTCTCATTAATACTAGCTTCATTATGAGAGTCTATAAGCCACTCATTCCTACCAGGGGAACCATCCAAAGCCACCACAGAAACATTCCACCAGCACTGTTTCAGAATACCAACAGCATAATAAGGGTTAACCAGAAACCAAACAAAGATAATCAAGGCAAACCACCAACCCCACCTATAAGTATAGAACCACCAAATAGAAATAATAGCAATATACTTCTGGAACACACAATTCCCCCCAACACTCCAATAATAACACAGGGAATAGCTTGGGAATATCAAATTTCCAGAAAACATGTGAGCTCCAGAATACAACCTGGAACCGCACATAACAAGCCCCCCAATAGGAGATAAAAACCAAGCCTTAATCCCACAGTTACCCCCAACACCCAACCAGGTAGGTGAGTAATAATGGGATAGGCCCTCAGCAACAAAAATAGAGAAATCATTGCTCCAATATAAATCCACAAAGATAATAGCTAAACAAGGAAACCCATCAAAATGCCAGCCACCAAAAACCCAAACAAGAGTATACAATGTGCTATAGTAGCTGTACAGAAAACTCTAGATACAAGATAGAGGAATAACCAACAGTCTAGTCCAGCAATACATACCAACAACAAGAAATAAACAAAAACTCCAACAATAATAACAAAAGATAAGATTGCAGAAAGGATCCAGCCAACAACACAATAGCACCAAGGAGAATAAGGGATAAACAAAATAGTCCAAAACACTAACAGAGTAAACCAATAATGCAAGAAAATCAATAATGCCCAACAAACACAACAAACAAGAGAACAGACCAACCAAAATAGCAAAACCAAGAAAAATAGTTAAGTACTAACATAAGGAACCCCACACGCATCAAGGTAAAGCAAACCATTAAGAGGGACAAGAATAGAAGATTGAAAAAAATCAGTAAAATATCCAAGACTATAACTTCAATTAGCAAGCCACAAAGCATAATAATTACTAGCCTTACTAATATGAAAAAAAGACGAATTCACAAACAACAACAACCTTTTAATTTCCCTAACATTATAGAAGAGATTCGGGTTGAAACTCACAACCTCCACATCCTAAAAGGGAATAATGTTAACACCAGAATTAACTTTAATATACAAATTAGTTAAATTAAGAGGGATGCATAATTGAATACCATAAAGAATTACCCAAATAAGAGTAGTATCAACATTACCATTATGAACCGGGCCCGTAAAGGCAACAATAATATGTCCATTACTATCCTGAATAAGACCACCACATTCAGCCACAGAGTCAGAAAAAACACCATCAATATTCAATTTAAAGAAATTAGGTGGGGGCTTCTTCCTATAGATAACATTAAGAGCAGAAGGAGCTCTCTCTTAATTAACCCTAAAATAGTCCCAACATCATAACATTTTTAAAAACTCTTAATAATAAGCAAGTTAATAGCCACAAGAACTAAAATTTTATCCTTCAACCTTTGACATTGAGATGGTTCATCCTCACACCAATAAAAATGGAATTATTGCTCTCCAACCAATGAAACGAAAGAATGAGAGAAGGTAAAGTATTGTGAATGTGATCTTTAGTATTAACAAACCAAGACTTAAGAAATGAATAAAGAGAAAGGTGTGCATTAAAATAATTTAACTTAAATAAATAATCAAAATAAACCCACGTTCTAACAGCCACAAGGCCAGAAACAAAAATAGAATGCATATTCTCCGTGTAAAAATAACATTGACACTTAGAAGCTAAACTGAACCTTTTTTAATGAGATTGTCCCCCATAGGAATAAATTTATGTGAAACCCTTCACACAAACATAGAAATTGTAGAAGGGATACTCTTATGCCAGATTTTAGAGAAAGTATTATTCATATTGCCTTTATCCCTAAAGGAGTGACAAGTATTTTTAAGGTGAAAACCACCATCTTTGGCTAAATCACATAAAATAATATCTTTGGAAGTAGTATTAATAGGCATGTTTAAAATACGATGAATAATATAGTTAGGAATCATACTAGAGAGTTTATCATAGTCTCAATAATTCTCATTGAAGAAAAAATTAACTTTAATCGATGCAGAAGAAGTTGAATTCATAATAGAATCAGTAGAATCTTTACCTAACCATTTATCTTGCTAGAAAAAAAATATTACCTTCACTAAGCCCCCGAGAAATAAAGGGCTCCACCTCCCATTTGATGTTGCAAAGCCTTTTCCAAACTTTAGATTCCCCAAATTTAGGAGAGATATTAGTAGGTGTGGGTTGGCTTGGATTACTTAGTGTTGCGCGCCTAGGAGGGCAGCGCGCTTGGGGATGACCCACACAATATTTAGAGATCATAAAGTTGGCCCAAAGATTCTCATGAGTGCACAAATTATACAATAGTTTAAAGGAGAAGACCTTAGCAAGATCATGTAAATTTTTGCAAACAAAACCACCTTCATATAAAACACCACAACATTTCTCCCAATAGCCCTAGTAATTTTAGAAGAAGAGGAAGTACCTTTCCAAACAAACTTGTTAATAAGCTTATGGATCCTACTGTAAATAGCATGAGTGGGAAAAACAGTTTGAAACATATACACAGGTAAAGCATAAAGAACACTTTTGATCATTGTCACTCTACCACTGAAACTAAGAAAATTAGAATCCCAAATAAGAACTTATTTTGAACAGAAGCAATAAGATCATTAAACAAAAAAGTCTATTTTCTACCTTTAAATATAGGAACACCAAGATACTTCATAGGCAGGTTAGCATGAGTAAAACCAGTAGCATCTTTGATAGCTAAAATACGATCATTGGAGATCCTCTTAGAAGCAATAAAGCAGCATTTATTTTTGCTAAAAGAAAGTCCACTAACCATTTCAAAAAGATTGAAAAACTCTATAATTTTATTAATTCTATTAATAGTAGCATTAGTAAAGACAATAAAGTCATTTCTAAAGCATAAATTGGGTATATGGAAGCCGCCCAAAGTTTTAAAATAAAGACCAGGATTAATCTCAAATAAATTATAGAGACCCTTAGACATAAATTCAGCCGCAATAATAAAAAGAGCAGGGGATATAGGATCCAACTGCCTTAAACCTTGAGAGGATTTACAGAAACCATGATTGGAACAATTAAGAATGATGGAAAATTAAATATTTTCAATAAAATTCTCACTAAGATTAATAAACATAAAGTCAAATCCAAAAAGCTCAAGCATAAAGTAAATGAAATTCCAATTTATATTGTCATAAGCCTTAGCAATATCAAGTTTCAAAATCACATTACCCCTCTAACCTTGATATCCAAATCTTGACATAATTGTTGAGCCAAAAGAATATTTTCTGTGATAGCACTACCTTTCACAAAACCCATTTGATAAGGAGAAATACTTTTATAAAAGATCAAAGAAAGTCGATTCAAAATTGTTTTAGAAACCAATTTATTGAAGAAAGTACAAAGATTAATAGGACAGAAATCATTCCAAGTTTGAATAGAATTATTTTTATGAATAAGCACTAACGAGGTAGAAGTAAAAAACATAGGAATAGGATTGCCAGCAAAAAAAATCCAAACTAGCTGTAAAAATATCATTATTAATAATGTGCCAATATTTTTGAAAGAAAAGAGTCGTGAAACCATCAGGACCTGTCACAGAATTACTATTCCATCCCATCAAGGTTTCTTTAACCTCCTCAAAAGAAGGAGGTCTAGAAAGTGAAGCATTATCCTCATGGGATAGAAGGTTGGGAATAAAAGAATGGTCCATAACCTGAAAAGGAGTGAAAACTTTATTAAAATGGTTTTGAAAATGAAGCACAACTAAATTAGCAATCTCAACATGATTATCAGAATAAGAGTCATCCTCCCTTTGGATGTTGTTGATACTTTTCTTAATCCTTTTTCTATTAGTTAAAGCATGTAAGTACTTATTATTTTTATCACCCTCAACCAAGTGCTTAGCAACAGCATTCTTCTTCCAAAAGACCTCTTCCTTAGCTTGAAAATTAAACATATCAAGTTTAGACTGTTTAAGCAAGGAAAAATTAGCATCAGAAGGAACATTCTGACATAAATTCTCATTAGAAGCCACACATTGTTTAGCTTGTAAAATTTTGAAAAGATATTTCTAAACACATTGTGATTCCACCAATTTAGAACTTACTTCAACCTCTCAAGCTTCAACCAAAGTCTTTTCATACAAAAAATAGAATTATCAGTATGTAAAGGAGCATGCTAGTTCAAATTAACCTAATTAAAAAAGGAATTATTAAGTAACCACATATTTTGGAATCTAAAGTGAGAAGAGGCATTAAATTGTCTATTATTAACGTTAATAAGAAGAGGAGAATGATCAGACAAAGTTCTACTAAGATGTTGCACATTAGTGAAATCAATAGAATTAATCCAAGAATCATTTAGCACACGATCAAGCCTTTTCCATAAGTGACCCCTATTCCAAATAAAGTTATTGTCAACAAACCCAATATCAATCAGATTTCAAGACAAAATCATATTATTAAAATCAAACATAGAATGATAAGTAGGGACAGAGCCACCAATCCGTTCAGAGGGGGTAGTGATAGCATTAAAAACACCACCAACCAGCCAGGGCAAGTGACAAATATTATGAACATTCCTAAGCTAATCCCATAACAATTTTCTAATGTAAAGGGAAGAGGAGGCATACACAAAAGAAGCGCAACAATGAAAATTTAAAACCTCAATTTTATAGTGCATGAATTGAATAAAATCTCCCATAACATCAATTTTAACAGGATTTTTCCAAAAACCAAGATTTTGTTAGAAACATTCAAAGTGGCATGGTTAAAACCCAGAAAATAAGAGGCACTAAGTAACCTAAAAGAATTAATAAGGGTTCAAGTAAGACTAGAATAGAAATATTATGAACACGACATAAATTTTTAACACAAAACCTAGAAGACGAACAACCAATGCCCCTAACATTCCAAATAATTGTACTAAACATAAAGAAAGATTAATGAGAAGTATTGGCATGAGTATTTCTCGAAGTGGTTCTAGGAGGTTGCAAAGAAATATGTTTGGCTTCCGCCCTCTATTACTATGAAATTTAATAAAGCTAGTATAACTAACATCCTTGGCAAAGCATCTAGAAGCAATATGCATCTCCTTAGTATCAGTAAGAACATCAATATTATAATTAGAAGTTGAAGGAGTCTTACCATCATTAGGATGTCCCCTATATAAATTAGGAAAATCATCCTCCATAAACCTACCATCATCCTCCCAATTGTCAGTATCCTTCATAACCGGATCGTTAACGCAGGAAGAAGATAACAGATGGTGATCCGTGGAGACAAATTCTCCATCCACTAAATTTATGTCATTTCTCTCAGCTTTAGTACCAGCCAATTGATCATCAACATTAGTAACCTTTACGGTATCCTGCATAATTAAAGGATTAGGAGTAATAATATCACTAGAATCAAATATATTATTATTGATAATGCAAGAAAGAGATGTTATAACATTATGTAACGCAATGTCCACATTTTTCTCACAATCAGTGGAAGCAACATTTAAAAGAACAACTCTCTGATCTTGAGGCACAGAATATTTAAACCACCAAGAAGCAAGTCATTCTCGATTCCAGCCGAAGGATTCTCACATTAGAGGAGAATGGCTGTCTGCCACAAGAAATTAAGGAGGGTCCTTAAGTTCAATAGAAGTCTTCTCAGTATGTATATCCTCATTAAATTGTTTCAAAGAGTTCTTATCAAAATGTAGGTGAGGGTATTTCCAAAAACATTCATTCAAAGCATGCCCATGCATTTTATAGAAAGAACCAAATATAGGTAAATTCTCAAACTGAACTTTTTGGAAATTACCTTTAACTTCGTACCCAATCCAAATTTCAATTGGATGTTTCTTAGAAACATCCAATTCAACCAACACCCTAGCAACTGACGACCTCGAAACTGAAGTAGTAGCTTGATCAGTCTGTAAAGGAAGGTCGAAGATAGATGCCATACCAAATAAAATTAGATGGTTAAAAAAATGCAATCACAAATTAGGAAACAATAACCAAACTGGAGCAATAGGATATTCCTCCCTACCGTGACAAGCTTGAATATAATACAATCTTCTAGCAAACATTTGGAGTCCATTTCAATATACAAATTTGATAAGCTTGAATATAATACAATTTTCTAGCGAAAATTCAACTATAGTCAAGGTTGTTGGCCAGTTGAATGGCAAAATTCCTTTGATCGAGTAAACCCACATGAAACAAACCCGAGAGCTTAAGATTAATGAAGAACTTGCGATTGACATCAAGATTAGGCCTTCTCAAAATAAATTTACCAACCAAAGTTAAGGCATAAGGAGCAGCTAGTTGATCTACCACAAAATCCTCAAAAGGAATAGCCGGATAGCCCTTAAATGATGAATGAACAAAATTAAATTTTGAAGATGACGAGGAACATCCAGTGAGAGCCTCTTTAAAAGATTGAGTTTTCCCCTCAAAACTACAGGAAGAAACAAGGTCAATGACGACGAGGTCATCATCGCCCCGCTCGAAAATCCTAAGAGAAAAACAAAATAAAAGCACATGAAAGATCCAGTAGAGAAGAGCAAATAACAAAAAATTTCCAAGCGAGGAGGGCCAAAATCGAGCGCACAAAGAGGAGTTGTAAAATCACCAAAGAATTGCCTTAGAGCATAGAGACGTTCCGGGTTGCCATTTCCCTAGGTAATACCTTGGTAAACCAAGATTGACTAAGACTTAGGTTTATTCACAACCCATTTGAAATGATGTTTTGAGTTTATTGGAGGTGGCCCTAAAATTTAGGTGAGTGTTGACCACATTTATGTATCCACCAGGATCCATCCAAACCCCTACCTCTTGATGGTGGACAATCACATGTTATTAATCATATATCCTTCTATCAAAATTCATTTCAGTCTTAAATCAAACTTCAATCAAATCCCTAATAAAACTTCAGTATAGTATTAAGTCAAACTTCATTCACTCATTTTGAATCAACATATTATCATTTGAAATTGCAGCCTTATACTATTTCTAGGTTACTCATTATACTTCCCATCTCAATGCATTATCTTCTATTGGTAACCATTTGATTTTCTCTATACAATCATAAAAAATAATCTAATTAATTTTCATTGATGTGGATAAATCAAATGCAACTTATCAAATCTAAAATCTAGTTCAAATAAAATATTTTAGATCAATGTTCAAGGTGAAAGGCCCATGTCATATATCCCTTTTTAAATGACTTTTAAATCACTTCAAAACCCAATCAAATGAACCTCGATTATTGATTTATAAATTGAGTATTAATTTGTCATATCCCTAGTGTCAACACTTCAAATTTGAAGTCAATCTAAGACCTATGACCATTGAAACTTGATTGAAATACAAAGGCTACAAAACCTTCAAATATTTACGTCTTTTGCCACTAGACCTTCCACCTTATGGAATTTGACGTTGGGACCTTTCCTAAAACCATTAAACTTGTCCATAAGCATCATTATGACATGTTAAACAAAAAAAAATAAATTTTGGTGCACATTGACTAACCCATTATTAACTAGGAGTCTAAATTACTAAAATTTCCTTTAAGAAAAAATATGAAGTTTCCTCCAAAACCTCAACATGACCAAATAAAACTAGGCCATAAAACCCATCTAATTTATTGGACTCAAATTTAAGGGTCTGTCATACATGGTTGACCAAGTTAACTCATGTTGACCAAATTTCCACTTAAGGGTCCTAATGGCCATTTCAACCTAAATGGTCATTCCATCGCTTTAGACTACCTCTATTAGTCTCAAATCACTCATTTGAACTTTTTTTACAAAACTCTAATCCATGTTCTAAATTGTTTGTCCAAGTTAACTATAGTTGAACATATCAAACCTGAACCATAGCCTTTTAGGTCAAGTGCACAACCAAGCTCAGTACATTAGCATCTATGACTTTAATTTTGTCCAAATCACTTCACTATGAGCTTTATATATCAAATCAATCATCATTGGCTCCTTAATGTGTGATTGACCCAGTATAGCCAAATTGAGTTAGCTCAGGCTAGCTTAATTGATCATCAGCTTTAGGTAGCACCCAATTAAGATTCAAATGAACTCTGATCCTCATCAAAACTTTTTGATCATCTATCCTCATTAAATGAGCCTAATTAGTTGACTTATTCAATTGAACTTAAGATTTATTTAACATAACCTGTATGGGTTAAATCACTTCATTTATTCAAATTAATTCCTTCAAGCTCTCAAATCTTGCCAATATTTGATATGAGACCCTATAAACCATTGATAATTCAAATCATTATGGATTTGAATAAAATTTAACTTAAATAGTTGGTAAAACCTATTTACTTTTGATTAAATCATAATGGAATTGATCCAAGCATTTTACCATTCATCCAAACTACTCAATACACTTCCTAAGTGCCACCATAGTACCCATTTTTTTTAGGGGAAACCCACAAAGGGGCCTAGATGTTTATTAAGGAAAAATTTGTACTTAGTCCTGAAGGGGATCTCAAGCTTGCTACTACTCAAAGAGCTACAAAAATAAAGAAAAGAAAAAGCTAGGAGCTCGAGTTCCTCACTATAGAGCAGTACAAGAAACCCTAAGTACATACTACGATGCTTAAGAAAAAACACCAAAAAATAAGGATCTAACCAAAAAGAAACAAATGGCTCTAAGGAACCAATCCACGTGGCATCCTTACAATCATCCAACCAAAAAATAACCTGAAAGATATAGCAGTAATATGGCCTAAACAAAATATAAGGATAGTACAAAAGATTAATAACAAAAACATTAGTATAATGCACAAAAAGAGCATAAGAAACCAAGTTAACCACCTGATAATTCCCCATAATTATAATAAGATAAACAAGATACTAAGAAAAGAATTGACAGAACAAGGATAAAATGTCAAAGTCCAGTAAAATCCATCTACCAGAGGCCATCTCCACAATCAACTGCAAAGGATACAGCCAATAGAAGGTCCAAATGCTGCCAACTTAAAGACCATACTAGGAAATCATATACAATAGGAGAAACTCAGCCCAGGTCGAAACCAGAAGATCCAAGTAACACAAAAGAAACTAAATTGAACTATTTAATAACCCAAAACTGAACAAAAAAAAAAACCTGCACCCCTGCAAATGCCCAGGCAGAAATAAAGAATAGTAATACCCTTGCAACAGCTTAATCACCACAATCTAAACAACCTGGAAATCCAACATATAGCAACAGAACAACCAGTAGGCAAGAAATGAAATAGAAAAATGCCACCAAATATATCTCATCAACAACTTGAAGCAGCAAAATAACAACAAGAATAAAAAAAAACCAACAAAGATGAAGAGAATAACCACAACAGTAGAATACCCAAGTAGCAGAAAATACCAAGCATGAGCTGAGAGGTAAATAGAACACCCCAAGGAAACCAAACAAAACACAGCAAAAAAGGGAAACCCCATAGCCACCAAAAGGGAGTAGAACGACCCAAACTCATGCTTAACATAAGATAAACCAATTTGATCAAGTCTTAAGAGGCCTTTAATAGGAAATGGAAGCTGAGAAAATGAAAGCTCAGTCATACCATTAAAATCACGACCCAAATTGGCAATAGACTAAGCACACGCATTTCCTTCTTCCAAAATAATAGAAAAAGAGCAGTTCAGATTGTTCAAGATACCCCTAATGTCTCTCTGAATATAAAACAAAGCAGAGGAACAAATGCTATCCTCCTTATCATTAAGAAAATTGTAGTTAAAATAAGAACCCATCTCTAGCATAATATTAATTTGATAAAGGTAAGCATAGAGACTTAAATCGTGAAGCACAGCATAGTAGATAACAAAGTTAGCATCACCATTAGCAATAGGCCCCACAAAACCCAACATGTAGGTGCCATTATAATCTCTAATGACACCAACATAACCAATAATAGTGCCCAAACTAGCATTAGCCACATTCAACTTAAAAGAATTAGGATGAGGCTTGATCCAAGTAATGCGCCTCATCACCTTATGACAATTATCCATCTCCAAGTTTATGAAAAATGTAGAGGAAGTAAGTAAAAAGGTATTAATATTCTTAAAGGAGAGTAAATTAGAAGAATAAAGGGCAGCCAATTTATACATAACTTTATAGATAATTCTTTGGTAATTCTTAACAACCCCATTGAAACAAAAATCATTTCTCTCCAACCAAAGGAACCAATGGATAAGAGAGGGAATAAAATTTCTAAGATGGCCTTTAGACTTAAGAAACCAACAATCAAGCAAATAGTAAATAGAAATTATCATAGTAAAAAAATTAAGAAGAAAAATGTCCTCAAAATAAGTCCAAACTTTCACACCAACGGGACTAGAGATGAAAACATAATGCATATTGTCAACATGGTAACAACATTGGCATTTAGAAGGAAAGATAAAACCTCTTTTCATTAAATTCTCATCCATAGGAATAAGTTTGTATAAAATTCTCTAAATAAAGATATAAATTGTAGAGGGAAAACTTTTATGCCAAATCATTTTAAAAAGCTTAGAAGACCCATTTTTAGCTCTAAAGGAATGTCAAGCATCCTTAACTCTAAAAAAATCATCTTTAGTAAAAGTAAAGAGAAACACGTCCTTGGAGTTATTATTTAGAGGAATCTTTAAAATAAGCTGAATAATAGAGTCAGGGAGGATAGCATAAAGTTTCTTCAAATCCCAACCATTATTAGAAAAGAAGTAGTTAAGCATCACGTTAGTAATGGAAATAAGTTCAATAATGAGTCAATCAATTGGCCATTTAGCCAGCCAAAAGTAAATATATCCATTACCAAGACCCCACACAATAGAAGGCTGAAGATACCATTTAACAGAGCAAAGCTGCTGCAAAACTTTAGAATGGATTTTACTAAAACAACACATGGTAGGATGTCTCCCCCCATAATACTTGGCCATCATAAAGTTGGCCCAAAGAATCACATTGGCCCTAAGGTTGTACCAAATTTTGAAAGAAAAAGCGAAAGCAAAATCAAACATAGTCTTACACCCTAAGGCCCCTTCTTGCCAAGTCCCACAACAATTACCCCAAGATGAGAAATGAATATTAGAATTGTTCCCTAAACCTTTCCAAAAAAATTATTAAAAATTCTATCAATTTTATGGCACACAATCTTAGTAAGAGAAAGGGTTTGAAAACTATTAACGAAAATAGAGCACATAACACTTTTAATAAGAATAATATGACCACCAAAGCTTAAGAAATTAGAACCCCAAGAAGACAGACTATTCTACACCATATAAATTAAATCATAAAAAAGAAAAAACTTCTTTCTACCCTTATAAAGAGGAATACCCAGATATTTTAAAGGCAAAATACCTTTAGTAAAGCAAGTAAGATTATTAATAGCCACAACACAATCAGAAGGAATATTCTTAGAAATAATAAAATAGCACTTATGCTTATTAAAAGCCAAACCATTAATTCGGACATTCCAAATAATTGTCTTAAACATAAGAAACAAATTAATGAGAAGTATGAGAACGTGTTCTTTTTGGGGACTGTAAGAAAACATTTTTGAGTTTTTTACCTCTATTACCATGACCTTGGTAGAAACTCAAATCAAGATCTTCATAACATAACATTTAGCCAAAATATCCACTTTCGAATCAGTAAAAGCATCATAAAGATAATGATTAGATAAAGGAAGCTTAATATCATTTAAATTACTAGAAGGCCCCATAGAAAGAGGAAGCTCACCTTCCACATAGAAAACACCATCTTCCAAAGTAGAAACATTCTTCTCATCACCTCCACTTAATTCCTTCACACTCTCGGTATCGACGTTAGGAAGGTTTCCTTATGGCGACAAATCATCCTTCGGCTATAAAAGCTCAGCTCTAACATGAATTAGATCATTAACCTGCTCATTCATAGTCATAGATTGAAGACGATTAGGATAGTTAGTATTAAAATCACTAATAAACACTCGAGGCAAAGCTTGTTGAGAATCATAAGGATTAGAAGAGGAAGATGGATCAGGTATTTTATTAGAGATATTTGGTAACATTTGTTCCTCCCCAATAGACATAATAGATATAGTAGCCATAATTGGTTCCACATTTTGAGCACTAATGAATTAGCCTCAAAAAGAGGAGGGGGTAGCCTGAGTAAGATCGCGTTGAAGATTAATCACTTCACTACACTAGGGTTTTAATGCTTTTTCTTCAACCACAGTATGATTCAAAAAGGCATTAACATGATAATTCAAAATACGCTCTTGCACTTCAAAATGACTGACAATTTCTTTTTCCATTTTAAGATGTGGATGCAATTTAAAGCATTCATTCAAACCATGCCCGTACATTTTATAATGGGAACAAAAAATTGAATAATTTTCATAATTAACCTTTTGGAAATAACCATTCAATTCAGAACCTAACCTTATCTTCATCCGATATTTTTTTAAAAATATCTAACTCAACCAATACACGAGCCATAGTTAGACCGAAACCGTGGCCTAGTTCGTTTGTAATGGCCGACCAAGAATGGAAGCAAGCCCAAAAAGAACTTGAGAATTGAAAAAATGGATCCTCATATTGGGGAAAGAAACCCAAATAGGAGCAATTGGTGATTCCTCATAGACATCAAAATTAGGTGTCCATTTAAGTGAAAGTTCGTTAGGGATGTTAAGCCCTATAGAACTGGCCCAAGCTAACCAAGAGAGGGGGAGAACTGGTATTTTAAAAATTTCTTTTCACAAAGAACTAAAAACACATAAACCAAAATCACACCACAAGAAAAATAAATGCAGAAATTAAAGTGCGGAAGCAAGAAACAAGAACACAGAAATTTATAGTGGTTCGGTCAACTCGACCTACGTCCACTCCCTGGAGGCGCCCTCTGAGTATTGCACTACACTCGTGACTCTCCTTTAGCCCCCAAAGCTAGGCAGAGAAGCCTTTACAAAGAACCTCCTTTTTGCCAGCCCGGCAAGGCAGAGAACCTATCACATTTTGCTTCCTTCTGAAGCTGGCAGAGAACCACAATCAGATGCTGAATCCTTACCTCTACCGACCCATCCACGGACGAGAAACTTTAGACGAGGAAGAAGAAGAGTGATCCTTGAAGCAACCCTTGTGAATCCCCTCACAAGCTCCCCCTCACAAGATCCTCTCTCTCTCTCTCTATCTCTTTCACTCCTCAAGGTCTTCTCAGGTCAAGACAACAACAATAGATTGTTCAAAATGTTAAACAAGAGCTCTTAAATAAAAGAGCTTCGAAGGAGCTCATTAATTGCAAGTTGCCGACAATATCATCCAGGCCGATATAGATATCTTCCTGGCTGATCAGTACAAATCTCAGAAGATCGGCCAGAGAATCGCCCTAAATGCAAACTGGATGATTTAAAATTGGCTTGATCATCCAGGCTGATCAGTTCAAATCAGAGGAAAATCAATCAAACAAAATATAAATGACATTTGAGAAGTTATGAGATGACAATAGCTAAGACATATAACCACTCCTATGACTTCTAGTGCTCCATTGGTAAGGGATCCAAGTGGTAAGTTATTTGATCAGAAGAAGTGTTAGATGGCTTTGATTGGATCTTACTTTACTGACTGTGAGCCGACCTGATAATTTATTTTAGTATTTGCCTTTGTGCTAGATTTTCTAGCTGACCTATGGAGTCCCACCTAACTGCTGTTAATGAAATTTTTAGATACCTTTTTGGGGACCAACTTAGGGATTTGGTACCCTAGACAGCAAGCCACTTTCTTTTGAGGAATTATTGGCTGTTTTCTAGCTCGGATTTTAACAGGCATGCAAGGTGGATAGAAAAGCACTTCAGGAACTTGTCAGTTCATTGGCAATCTTGGTCTTTTTGCCCCCTAGTAGGTAAGCAAAACTCTGTTGCACTTTCCACTGCTGAAAGCTGAGTACATTGCTCTTGGAAATTGTGTGTTGGCCCAAGTGCTTTGGTTGAAATAATAGTATTGGATTTAGGATTACCGTAGGCACCATCTCAATCTTTTATTGGATAAACTAGTGCCAATATGCATCTCTAAGAATCGCTTCCAACATTCAAGACTAAAGCACATTGACATTTAGGCCCATACACTTTATTAGAATCATGTGGACTAAGCGAGACATTGAGTTACCCATGTGACATCTGAAAATCAACTGGCTGACATCTTTACTAAAACCACTAGCCTTCGCACATTCAGTTCTTTTAAGGACAAGATTGGGTGTGATTGACATAAATGCAGTGAAACTTGATCTTTAAGTTATTTTTTTGCTTTTATTTCTTTATTTGCTCTTAGTTTTTGTTGTGTTTTACTTTCTTTTCTGCATTTTTTTTTAAGCTACGTTTTCAAAATCATGCTGAAATGATATAATATTCCTGTCCTTATTTTTTTGAAAATTTGTAGTCAATATGTTTTTTCATCTCTTAATCTCTTAGATGATAAAAATATTTTGTGATTGTGTCTCTTCTTTCTAACCTATTTTAGTGGTAGAGTTTCTTTTCTAATCAAAAATCTATCGCAAATTAAAGATTGTGTATGAAATTAAGAACTTTCTTAAGCCTTGCTTAAGAAATCTATCTTGTATTTATAATGTTTAAAGTCTTTTTGTCACATCAAGGGATCCTCGTTACTCTTGTCTTTGATTATTGATTTCTGTTTGGGTAATTCTCTCTTATGTTAGAGAGAGAGCTCCTATTCTCTAATATTAAGAAATATATCACAACTAAGATTTTTTAAAGAATTATAAAAGAGAATGTAGCTGCAAAAAAAAAAAAATTGGCAATGTGACAACAAAAGAAGCGCAAAGCGCCAAATTGAAAATCCATAAAAATTGTGCAAAGCGCCACTCAATTGACAAGAGCAATAACGAGCCCACTTCAAAAGCAAGCTATTCTCTCTTTTTAAATCTTTTAGAACTTGAATTTTGATTCTCAAAGGGCTAGATTTTGATTGTTTTGCGATCGTGATAGATTTACTTTGTTTCATTATTTATAAAGATATTTTTTCTTAAACCAAGTGATGGATGGATTCTTTTTCTCATATCCAATTGATTCTTTGAGTTAGGTCATTGATTAAAAGACGATTCTACTCTTAGAAAACGTCTGAGCTAAGGGTAACCATGACCGGATATTCTACCCACTCTTTGGATTGTTGCAGATTGTTAACTCTATTCACCCATGGAGTTTTTAAATCAATGCACATGGATACTACATCATTTTCATGCCTTGGTTAAAAACAAAAAAAAAAATTTGGTTATGCTATTGGTCTTTTTTTGTTCCCTCCCCTTTTGATATGTAAACAGGGGAGAAGTTTATGATATTTTTACACTTATCGATCTCGAAATTTACTGTTAACTGTCTTTGTAGTTTTTTGCCATCATCAAAAAAGGGAGAGATTGTTGCCAAATCTATTTCATGACTTATGTTTTGATGATTGACAAACACTATTGATTCTCTTGGTCTGCCTTACTTCTAAACTTTTCAGGAATCGAAGATCGGACGAACAAACGAAGCCAGTTCAAGATTGCGTAGGTTTAGGGTTAAGTTAGTCTATACTTTGTTTTTTTTCACTCCTGAGTCTATTTGTAATGTTCAAAGAGACTTGATGCTAAGTAACCCTACACACACACACTTGAGAGACTTAGAATTTCTATTTTTACTCATATCGCAAGATGATATTTACATCGTCCTCGACATCTGGCTTAAAATAGAAAATCAAATAAGGATCTTAATTAAAGCAGCCTTCATCAATAGATCGTCCTGGACGATACGTGTATCGGCTAGGACGATAAGCTCAAAATAGAAAGAAATTGCCGCCATAGACAATTAAGGTATTTTGTATTTTTTAATAATCGGACAGGACGATCATTGATTGGTCTGGACGATATTTATAAATTATGCCTTAATTGATCAGGAAATCAAGGGTGTAATTAAGGAGGATTGATACGATCATATCGTCCTGGAAGATCTAAGGATCGGCTAGGATGATCTATTCAAAAACCTTAGTTACTTCTGGATGATAAATATCGCCAGATTAAAATTCAAGGGCGATGCTCTGGAAC
>NW_021319178.1:5663735-5705713 GCF_001605985.2 Dendrobium catenatum
AGTCTCTTTGAACATTACAAATGGACTCAAGAAAAAAAAAAACAAAGTACAGACTGACTCAACCCAATCTTGAATTAGCTTCGTTTGTTCGTCCGATCTTCGATTCCTAAAAAGTTAGAAGTAACAGGCAGTCCAAGAGAATCAATAGTGTTTGTCAATCATCAAAACATAAGTCATGAAAATAGATTTGCAGCATTAAGGAGCCTTATTTAGCAAGCCTGAATATACTAAGATCTCCTCAAAAAAATCTAACTATAATCTAAGTCATTACTCAGTTGGATCGCCACATGATGGGGGTCAAGTAATCTTATATGAAAAGAGCTAGAGAGCTTCAAATTAATGAAAAACTTGCGAATAACATCGAGGTTAGGATGCCTCAGAATAAGCTTCCCAATAAGAGTAAGAGCGAAGGGGGATGTTAATTGAGATACAACTGAATTGTTAAACATTAAGGCAGGGCACCCGCCCATAAATGACATGTGAATGAACTTGAAGGGTAGGGAAAAGAAGAAGATCCAGCAAGCACATCTTTAAAAGAGAGGGATTTTCCATTCGGAGCAACAGCCATGGTAACATGATGATAGGGTCGTCATCCCCTAAAAACCATGAAAAATGATGAACAAAACAAAATGGAAGCTCAAAAGCATCATGAAAAAATATAAAACTAGGGAAGGGAGCAAAAATGAGAGAAGAAGCCACAACCCTTGCTAGAGCTAACCCAAAATGAGATAACACAGGAATCCCTAAGACGCAAAGCAAAAGCCCAAAGTAGAGAGCAAAATAACTTAAAATAAGAGTAAAAAACCAAAGGAAATCTAGCTACGAAGTCATCAATCGAATGCATGAAGAAGAACCCTAGAATCGCCCTAGGATTGCCTTAAAAGCCAAAACCAAAGAGATGTTAACCGTAGCACCCTTGACTAGGTTAACCAGCAAAGGAGCCAACAAAGTCCTTCAAATAACTTCTTATGGTCAAAATAATTCAAATCTTTACGTCCTCTCCAAATCTCCTAGCCTAAGCTTTCTAAATGAGATTTAAATATCTCTTAGAGACCGCTAGCCAAGCTCAGGCTTTTGTTTAACCAAAGAGGGAAAGAATTATCTCTCCTTCTAATAAAGCCATCCAATTGAATAATGGTATGGTAAGCCTTTCCCCATGCTCCCCAAGTTCTTAGAACATGTGTAGGGCATCTAAACAAGGCCTCTAATCCATTATGTCCATTCAATACAAACCCTAGGGCTAAGTATGCTTAAGGGTTTCAAATCCATTATTCAATGTACACTCAACCCCCATGCCCACCCTAGATTAGATTTGTTTTTGTTCTAGCTCTCTACACTCCCATTTTCACTTCCCTAGCTCAAATCTACCTGTCAATGGCCGCTGACAATGTGCTTACAGTGTGAGGAACCACAAAGTTTGTCAAAGGCTCAAAGCACATGATCTAGGCTATTTCAGCCATTGATTAATTCTAAGAGATTAAACATGGATAGTCTACAAGCTTAACAAGCCATCAAACATCAAAATGATTCAATAAGTTATGTTATATTTCAAACCAGAGCTCAAATTACTTTGATTGTTATGAAAATATCATTTTAAGCTAAATAAATATTTCCCCGTTAATATTCTTCACTCACTCATGCTCTATTTAAAATTTTATTGAGATTGATCAAATTGTTTAAGAGAATGAATTAATTTTTTATTCTTAGGGTTAATCATGTGACTCATGCAATGGTACATTTTTTGAGTCATTAATCATGTTATCAACTTCTCAGATCTTATCCTACCATCCCTTATTTAAACTATGCAATCTGCTCAGTTGTTAAGATATCTATCTAACATCATCACAATAATTAATTGCTAATAACATGAGATTGGACGAAGGTCATCTAATGCTGATGTGGTTAAGTGGGACATAGTGCCACCACACTACTATCCAATCATTTACAATGATTGCATTGCCATAAATGATCACATATTGCCTCTAACTTTGAATTGGTGAATGGTATGCTACGCATGGCCCTCAGGGGTTGTAGATGGCTCAATATTTATCAATTTTCTTTTTAAAAATATTTTAATCACCAAATTTTAAAAAATTATAATAATTTAAAAACATGGACAAAAAGTTTATTCAACAATTAATTTTACACATAATTTTATACCCTTTTTTTAAATATATTTTCAGTTCAAGATGATGGGTATTTTGGGAGTAATATCAACAATTTTTATTTAATTATTTTCCTTAATTACTCCCTTAATACTCATTAAATCATTCTAAAATTTGGCAGCATAATGTGTCATGTTATTTTCTTCCCAAATGAATTTTCAAAATTTTCTACTTATATTTTAATATTATTTGATTTTATATTAGTATGAGTCACATTTGACCTCACATTTTAAAAAAAAAATCACTTTATGAATTGAGCTTGGCTTGGTTCCACTCAATCAAAACTTCTATGTAGTTTTTAATTAGACCTTAATTATGGGTAAAGTTGAATTAGTCAATTTAATGCAAGTATTTAACATAACTTTATGTGCCCTTTTTACTTTATTTTGTATATTTATCCCTTATGTACTTTTGGCTTGCATATGAGTTTAAATAATAAATGTTAATATATGTGTCTTCTTTACCATAACCTTTTAAGGTTAGTAATGTGGGGAAGTTTTCTTTGGGATAATGTTTAAGTATTGGGATTATGGGTTAGTCCATGTACTTTAAAGCAAACCCAACTTAATGCATTTAGATTTATGTCACTTGGTTGGCATGGTGTGATTGAATACGTGTATGTCAATGGTTACATAACATTGATTTCAAACCTATATGTCTTAGTGTTAGTTAAGGATAAAAATTAAGGACAATGTCAAGGAATTTAAAAAACTATATAAAATTAAATATGCACAAAATAAGGGGTAAACTTTGCAACATTATACTTAGTGATATTACACACCTTAGGTTCAAACTTTATTGCATTTTGAGCCCATTAGGTCAAAAAAATTAATTAAGTAAAAAATTAGTCCATCAATGGAGCCTGAAACTTTAAAAAATCATAATTAATGTAAATTAAATCTACAAAATACAAATACTATATTAAATTTTTTAGAATTAAAACCTTTACCTAGAAAACTAAAAAGCATCAAAATTAGTCCTTTAATTTGAGTTAAATTTAATTTTTATGAAGATTAATAAAAAATTAAAATAATTAGCTAAAAATTATTAAAAATACCAAATAAATTTCAAACCCTTGAAAAAATTTCTGTTGGTCATCCATGACATTTGGGAGAGATTTTAAGGAGTTTGGTGAAAAATCATCAAAACATACTCAGTTAAATATTAAATAATTCAATTAAATATTCAAGCATTCAAAATTCATAACTAATTCTAGAAAATTTCAAATTGAGGAAACATAAATGCGTTGGACTCCTTTAAGGGTCTAATATTTATTAAAAATTTCAAACATCTAGAAATCATTCAAAGTTAAAAAGTCAACTCTTTGATCAACTCTAGTTCAAAAACACCTCCAATCTTTATAAACTCATAACTTAATCTAGAAAAATCAAATCCTAATAAACTTAGTGTCTTTTTACTCACCTTAGGATCTAGTATTTAAGAAAAATATTAAAAATTCATAAATTGATAAAATAAAAAACAAAATTTGAATATCTTAATTTAATGAATTAAATAATTCACCAAATTAAAAAATTGAACAATATTCTAATAAATATTAGATAATTAACCTCCAAATAAATAAAAAACACACTATTGATGAAGTTTTTAGGATAGACTATCTTGAGTTACGGGGCTATGTGTCTTGAAGTGGTTTGGTTTCTCATTTCCACTATGACAATTTCATAAATGGATTCAATAGAGTATTTTTCTTTTAGTTTAATATATTATTAATTATTAAAAAACTTAAATCTTTAATTCAATTACATCAACCTGGTTTTTAGGATGAACTATTTTTAGCTACTAAGCTATGTGTTTAAAGAAAGCATGGTTCCTTGAGCCCATTGTTACAACACCATGAATAGGTTGATGGCAAAAAAAAATAATAAATTTAATATTTTAAATCAACAAACAATCAAATAATTAAAAATCATTAATCCCTTGATTTGAACTAATTAAATCAACTGTGCTTTATTTGTTACTTCTAGATAACCTAGGCCTATAAGCCTATTAACTTAGCCCCAAGTAAGTTGAAATAAACATCACGTCCCTAGTATAAACAAAGATACTAATAACTCAGTACTTAAAGTTTATATTAAAACTAACATTAAAATATTAACACAAACTAATATTAAAAATCCCCATCAACCTATAAAAATGTTAAAATATTATACCACATTAACAATTACTTAATATAGGACATATCTAAGCCATACATCTTGATGCACACACTTTGATAGTTTGCTAGGACAACCACCTCTAATTTTAGGGTAGGCTGGTTTTATTCCCTTTCTATTTCTTAGGTTCTCTATTATTTTGTCAATATGTTGGTGGTAAAACAAGGACTGAGTTAATTTTATTATATAATCTGTAAATTGATGTGATAACTTCAGATTACTCCTATGTTAAGAATGATCTGCATGGTCAAAGGATTTTTTGCAAGTGGCCATTCTAATGCAAGGGTAAAATTAAAGGTGCTAATTAAAATTTAATTAACAGTTTTTTTATAGGAGCTAAACTCCCCCCCCCCACTCCCACTTATAAAAATAAAAAGAGCATTACCAAGTGTGATTATGCTTTGATTTGAGAAATTTAATTATATAAACGCTTAAGATGATGTTAAGGATTTTGATTATAATTTCTTAGGATAATCATGTATGTTGTCTAAAGTCTATTAAATTTTAAATTTGTATTTTAATTTAATTTATTTGTTAAAGCCAATTTTAAGATGGAATATTAACCATCTAACATGAGGTCCAAAGAAAAGGGAAACATCTCTTAGGGGAGATTTCCTTTAATTTTTTTTTAAATTTAAGATGTATTTTAATTTAATTGAGTTGTGAAAGTCAATTTTAAGATGGTATATTAACCATCCAACTTGAAGTCCAAAAAGAAGGGAAACATCCCTTAGGGGAATTTTTTTTTTTCATTTGGGGATTCAAGTTTTAATGATTTAAAAATCCGAAGAGGAAATAAAAACCCCTTTAGTCAGTAGTTATTTCCATTTGGATACTTATACCTATTAAATCCAAGGAGCTCGTAGAAGGGAGGGAGATGACGAAAGCAAGACATCAAGAATATCCCATTTTAAAATTACTTGTATCATTTTATGGACTAGAATCTTGGTTCTTATCAATGGTACCCATCTACTTTTAATTTCCACAGACCCTGGGTTGTAATTAAGTGGCATTTACAACATGGACTTCTCTTACTTTTACTTGATTTATATTTTAATTATATGATTGGATTGATGTGTTTAAGTCTATATAGTAGGAGTTTCATCATCTTTCTAGGTTTCTTACTCTTGCATGCAAATTATCTTTTAGCTTGGATTCATTTATGCTCTTTAAGGACTATAATTTTTCTACTTGTAATTAAAAAAAATATATGCCAACAACAAAACAGAACTGATTTAATGAAAATAAGCTGTGGTTTGTTAAGGGTCCAAAACACTCATATCATACCTTCTCTTCCCTATTAGGCACATCCCTACATGCAGGCACAAGTGAAGTTAAGCAAACTAGGTTAAATATTTTACTTCATGACTATGAACTTTTTCACATGAATCCTAGTGAGTCAATATCTGAACTATATACTAGGTTCACACAAATAGTCATCTCTTTGCATGCCTTAGGAAGAGAACTAACAAACTTTAAAAAGTGAACAAAATCTTGAGATGCTTACTTTCTTCCTTTGATGCTAAGATTACTGCTATAAGTGAGTCGAAGGATTTGAATATTTATTTGATCAATAGCTTACTTGGACCACTCATTGCTTACGAGCAAGGAGTTAACCAAAGATAACTTGATGGAAGGGAGAAAAAGAATATAAAAATTTTAGCCTCAAAGTCTAATGATATGGATATTGACTCTTCTAGTTCTGAAAGAGATGATGTTGTCTTAATTACTAGGCAATTCAAGAGCTTCTTAAGGAAGAAACAAAAGAACCATCAAAAGTTAAACAAAGGTAAGAATAGAAAGAATTTTAAAGGTTCTTCTTATGTGATTTGCTTTTAATGTAAGAAGCTGGGATAGATAAAAGTTGATTACCCTACACTTACTACTCACCCAACCAAGGAGAAGGGTGAGGAGAAACTCAAATTTAGGAAGGACAAGAAATGGATCCAAAAGGCTTTCGAGGTGGATTTTGCTTTTAACTCCTTTGAGACTGAAGCTGAAGTGGAGACTACAAACTTGTGTTTGATGGTGGATGAACATCTTGGTCATTCTGACCATGAAGAGGTATGTGAATTAACATATGATAAATTGTGTGATGTTTATGAGAAAATTCATTCATATTATAGAAAGCTTAAAAAATTGGATGCTAGCCTGAAGCTTGAATTTCTAAACTTACAAAATGAGCATGATATTTTGATTAAAGATCATTCTTCACTTAATAGAAATCACATTACATTACTTGATAAATTTAATGAGTTAAATAAAAAGCATTATGACTTAATCATTGAGCATGATTCATTAAAAATATTGCATGTTGAACTAGAAATTGCATATAAGGATTTTGATACTCTTGCAAATGATTGAGATATTAAGGTGCATGCTTAGAAAGTTAAAAATGCAAACCAATTTTTATAAATCAAGATAAATACTTTGAATATATTACAAATCTGATTTCAGGAATATAATTTTGATGATAGCAAACATTTCTCTTACTTTTATTTTTTCTACGACTCCCTTGCCTATTAACATTTCAGGTCCATAAAGTTGAGTGCAAATCAAGCCAACTCAGAATTTGGTAGATTAGGAGTGAGTTAGTCTGTAAGGGCTTTTTACCTTTCCTTGAGTCAGTTATAACAATATGGG
This sequence comes from Dendrobium catenatum, assembly GCF_001605985.2. Taxonomy (NCBI): domain Eukaryota; kingdom Viridiplantae; phylum Streptophyta; class Magnoliopsida; order Asparagales; family Orchidaceae; genus Dendrobium; species Dendrobium catenatum. The sequence continues at coordinate 5,670,718 of NW_021319178.1, forward strand.
TCATGATGCTAAGTATCCTTGCACACACACACTTTGAGGAAAAATTATGTCTATTTGTAGTGTTTTTTTTATTTTTGATCACATCATATGGGATGATCCAAAATTGTCATGGATGATCAAATAAAAATAGAAACCCTAATTACGACATCCTGTTAAGTCAGCCGTAATTAATCAAATTGTTCAGGATGATAAGATCAAATCAGAAAGAATCAGCTGTCAAATCCCTTTTGGCATATTTTACTTTTCCACATCATCGAGAACATCATCATGGATGATGCAATATAATTATGTCTAAATTAGTTTAGTAATTAAAAAAAGAAATTATAGTTTGATTGCTCGATTATATCATCCTGGACGATCATAGGATCATCTAGGATGATCAGTTAACAAACCTTTATTCTTCCTGGATGATCCATAATTAGTCTGGCTCCATCCAGGGTAATGTTCTAGCCGATATGTTATGTTTTGTACTAATTGTCCTGAATGATCATGAGATCGGCCTGGACGAACTAGTCAAATTTTCATTATCCAGACATCGATCCAGGGCGATGGTCTAGACATTATTCAACTTTATGTTCTAATCAGGTTGGAACGATCATGAGATCATCCTAGACGAACATGTTAATTTTTATCATCTAGAAATCCATCCAACGAAATGATCTGGATGATATTCATCGACTTGAACTAATCATACATGATGATAGTATCATCCTGGATGTTCTGAACAAATTAACCTTCTAATCATCCAGACTATCCCAAATCATCCGGGCTAATTGAACTAAATTTGAACTGATCGTACAGAATGATCGGTCAATCATCTTGGATGATATTTGATGATTAGTTGCAAATTAGGTCAATTTTGGTGCCATTGTTTAAAAAATCTCTTATTTTCTCAAGATGAGATCTTTTGCTGTTGTTCTGACCTGAGAGAGCCAAAAGAAGAGGGAGATCAAGGGAGAGAGAGAGAGAGAGAGAGAGAGAGAGAGAGAGAGAGAGAGAAAGAGAGAGGATCTTATGAGGGAGAGTTTGTGATGGGTTTCATAAAGGTTGTTTCAAGTAAGGATCCAAGTCATCTTCTCTAGTTGTCGTCTCTGGTTCCTGGATGTTTTAGAGAGGTCTACTTTAGCAAGTGATCAAGATTCTCTTCGTCCTTCAGGAGGAAGTAAAAGGAGTTGGATTCTCTTCCTGCTTCAAGAGGAAGCAAAACGAGTTTGCTTCTCTTCCTACTTCAAGAAAAGAAAAATGAGTTAGGTTCTCTGCCTCACCGAGGTTGGTTGATAATATTTTTTATATGGAATTCTCTGTCTTACTTTGGGGGCAAAAGGAGAGACACTACGTTTAGAGCAATACCCAAAGGAGAGGCTCCGGGGAGTGGATGTAAGTCAAGTTGACCGAACCACTATAAAATCTAGTGTGTTATTTCTTATTATTTTTTCCATATCTAATTTCCGCACTTAAATTTCTATGGTAATTGTTTTATTATGTTTGTGATTCTATTTGGAGAAATTTTTAATTACCAATTCACCCACTCCCCCTCTTGGTTAGCCTTGGGACTAGTTCATAAGGGCTTAACATCCTTGATGAACTTTCAAGTGGTATAAGAGCTGGATTCATAAAAATAAGTTTTTGAAAACTTTTGAATTTTGATCAATGGATAACTTTGGTAATTATAATACTGTGGAAGGGTATTTAATTACCCGACAACCTTTTCTTGACAATATTCCTTTTAATTTTTGGAAAACTTGCATGTCTATATTTTTATATTCGATTGACTATCGCATGTGGATGCTTGTTAAAGAAGGTTATTCACCTCCATCATGTGAAATTAATGACATTAAAATTGAACTTTCTTTTACTGAATAGACTTTTAATGATAGGGATTTAGTGCAACTGAATACAAAATGTTTGAACTTTTTTTTCTATGCTTTGAAATAGCATAATTACATGTATGTTTCAACTTATTCTACTAGTAAAGGAATTTAGGATAGATTGTGTATTATTTATGAGGGAACAAATGAAGTTAAGTAATCTTGGTTGAATATTTTTTTGCATGACTATAAACTTTTTCATATGAAACCTACTGAATCAATTTCTGACATGTACACTAGGTTTACACAAATTGTTACCTCATTACATGCCTTAGGAAGAGAGCTAACTAACTATGAAAGAGTCAATAAAATTTTGAGATACTTACCTTCTTCTTTTGATGCTAATTTTGAAATGCTTACCTTCTTCCTTTGATGATAAGATTATTGTAATTACTAAATCTAAGGATTTAAATACTTATTTTGTTGATAACATACTTGGGTCACTGATTTCTTACGAGCAAGGGGTGTACCAAAGACATCATGATGTAGGTAAGAAGAAGAAGGAGAAAATTATGGCACTGAAAGCTAATGCTATAGATACAACTTCTTCTGGGTCTGAAAGTGATGACTTTGCATTAATCACTAAGCAATTCAAAAGCTTTCCAAAAAAAAATCACTAGCGCCATCAAAAATGGAACAAAGGTAAGGGTAGCAAAAATTATAAAAGTTCTTTTGATATTGTTTGTTCTGAGTGTAGGAAGCCTAGACATGCAAAAGCTGATTATCCTACACTTAAGGATTACTCAAGCAAGGAGAAGGGTGAGGAGAAACCCAAGTTTAGGATGGACAAGAAGCGGTTCTAAAAAGGCATTCTAGGCAAATTATGTATCTGACTCCTCTGAGACCGAAGTTGAGGAGGAGATAATAAACTTTTTTCTTGATGGCCGGTGATCTTCTTAATCAGTCTAAATAAGAAGAGGTATGTGAACGAAGCTATGAACAATTACTTGAAGTTTGTGAGAAAATTCATTCATCATATAGGAAACTTAAGAAATCACATGCTAGATTAAATTTGGAGTTTTTAAATTTATAAAAAGAGCATGAAGTTTTATGTAAAGATCACACCCAAATTAATAGCAATCACATGTCATTACTTGATGAGTTAAATAAAAAGCATTATGAGTTTGTCATTGAGCATGATTCAATGAAAGCATCCTAAGCCTCACTTAAGGCTAATTTTAAAACATGTAATGATGAATCTGAGCATAGGGAGTAGTATTTGATAGTTGATAATATTATTTTAGAAAGTGTTAACTTGAGGTTTGAAGTTGAATTGAAAGCACTAAAGGAAAATAGGACTCCACCCACACGTGAATATTTTTTTAATTCTAATCTAAAGCCAAAAGTTTTGAAACATAAGAAGAGGCACTATAACTCGAAGAGATTAGTAAATCCTTTTCTTGGTGTTAGATGTTTTTCATGTGGCTTACTAGGGCACATTTCACACACGCATTATTCACAATAATATACATTGGGTGTGGAGACCCAAATTGCATGATTCACAGTATAACACACATGCATTTCTTTCTTCTATTCATAAGAAGGGACCCAAACTTCTTTGGGTTCTTAAATCTGATGTTTGATGATCTTGCAGGAGTGCTCTCATAAAATGCCTCATGAGAGCATATGGTATCTAGACAACAGAGGCTCGTATCACAAAATTGTATGAACTTGTTGCTTAATAAATTATTATCAGTATGGTTTCTAAACTACTGCTCATTGTTATTTTCTATTTTTTTTATTTGTGTATTAAATTTTTATTTGTTGCTATTTTGTAGTGTTTTCATCTTTGATATTCTTCTTTTGTTTTTTTTTTTGGTCAAAACTAAAAATGATATTTTATGTCTTTTTTTTAAAAAATTATATATATAAAGTCTTTATATTACTTTCAAACATTTATAATCTTATTATTGCATTTATCATATTAATTTGATTTCGTTTTATATTTTATTTTTTCTCATATTAGAGAGTGAGTTTTTTTCTCTAATATCTGGAAGATATACTCACAACTGAAAGTATTTAAGAGTTTCAAAAGGGGTCTTGCTTGCAAAAATGTCAAGGGAATAAAATGAGCCCCAAAGAAAATAAAAATAAAAAAAATGCACAATGACCGCAAAAAAAATGAAGATACTCAAAGTGTATCAAAAAAAAATGTAAAGTGTGCCAATTAATTGACAAGAGGCATAAAATGACCCCAGAAAAGGCAAGCTTCCTTCTCTTTCAAACCTTTAAATCTTAGAAGAATTCATGTGTCACTTGATATTTTTAAAAGCTTAATTTCAAATTTCATAATTATGACAAATTACTTTGGAATATTATTCTATAAGATATTTTTCTGGAAACCAAGTTTTGAACATATCTCTTTCTCTTATTCAATTGGTTTTTCTGAATTAGATCTTTTGTCTTCAAAAGATGATTTTCCCTGAGAGAAGTCCAAGCTAGGCCTAACATGATCAGCTATTCTACCATTTTTCAAATTTCGACGAAGTTAACTCATTGTTCTTATAATTTTTTAAATTCAATCATATGGAGAATTTATTATATTCGTGATTTAATTAAAAAAAACTTTTTTTTTTCATTCCTTTTATCTTTTTTATTATCTTTTTTGTATTTAATTTTTATCTTTTAATGTTATTTTTTGTATTATTGGGCCTTTTCTAATCATCTTCATCCATCTACAGATTTAAATATATCATCCTATATGATACATTCAATCTGCTCTTAAAACTCCATCTACCGGCTGATACGACTTCTCTATTTATGATCATCCTAGATGATCCATTATTATCATGGATGATCTGATCGTCTTCTGCTTCAATTATTTGTGATCCTCTTAGATAATCATCCACATAATGGACGATATTTATAATTTCTCCTCAACTATTATTGATCATCCTGGATGATCCACCTGTTTATCCTGGATGATCCACATGGAAAAATTTGGTACACGTATTAATTTTGGTCGGTGTGATCAACTATTACCGATAATCCTACATGATTCACGTAATCGTCCCAGACGATCTAATTTTTTAATGATCATCCGGCATGACTCCTCAAGACAATCGGTTGTGTCTTATCATCTTAGATATTGTCTTATTATCCTGGACGATGTCTTATTATCTCGGATAATATTTGATCGTCCTGGACTATGTTACCGCTTTTTTTACCAATCATCCTGGAAGAAATTATTTCACTTGATCGCTCTGGGCGATTCTATGATCTTCCAAGATGATCTGTCCATTTCTTTTAAAATTGAGGATTTTAAACATTTTCTTCTCACCCAAACATTCTCCATTCATCCTTACTTTCACTGTTTCTCTATTTTTCTTACTCATAGCTTGTGTCAAGCATTCTCGTATGCCTGCTAGAAGCTCCTTGAGGGCTAACCTTGACCCTCATTTCACTGAGGTGGCTACCAAGCTGCCTATCTCTACTACAAGATAATTGGGATCACCTTATCCCAGACTGTCAACCCAGTATGCTTTCTTATCCTGTGCTCGACCTTTTTGCACACACCTCTCCTACTTTTATCCTTATACTTACCGTTCCTTTCAACTCCAAAATGCTTTTCAAGTTTATTTCTAGCCTCAGAATCGGCTTCTCCTTCACTGCACTCCAATCTTATATTAATAAGCATCTTATTGAGATCACATATCAAGATTATCATGAGATGTTGCAATTGTTTACCTCAGGAGAGAAGCTTCACCTCTTATCTCAAGACCCCAATTATGACTAGGTTATGGCTAATAACTTTCTTAGGAACACTACTTTCTCCTATCATGTTGGGGAGTCTAACAACTTCATAAAAGATGCTAGGATAATCCAACATGTCCTTCGTACTTCAGTTCTTCTAAAAGCCGATGATCATGTTCACATTACTCCAATCCTTTCAATCAACACTTTCTATATCATGGTCTATTGTGAATTAATTGTGACTGATTTGATTTTCTACTACATTGAGCACCACACGAGCATTAGGGATTTAGGGCATATGAGGAAGCTTGACCTTTCATTTAGACACATTATAGCTTATGTCCTAAAATCTATATACAACATTTAACATCCTGCCCAGCAAATTTTTAGCCTACCTTCTATGCCAACAACTCTTTTTAAATTCTTCATAGTACTCGTCTCCACCTAGAGCATAAGGCAGTTGAGGGAGCAGAGGAGGAGGCAGCTCCTGCACCTATTCCTGTACCTGCTCTGCTTCGTCAGCACTCTCAGTTGGATCAGCTGGTGGAGTGGTTTGACTAGTGGGAAGCATAGTTTGAATCCTACATTTCTATACAGGAGCAATAACATGTGAAGAATGTTGCTCAGTTTGACTCTTATGTGGCTCACAAACAGCGCTAGCACGACTAGGATATGGCTTGGTTTTGGGAGCAATTTGCTTCTTCTTCTAGCTTTTTTTAGCCACTACCACCACATCCTTCAGATGATTAGGGTCCGCTCTTCTTATAGTTTGTTTTTCTCATGTTGTTTTTTCTATTATGTACTTTATTCTTTGTAGTAGTTTATATTTTATTTTTTTGTTCCCTCCTCCTTTTTGTGATGTCAAAAGGAGGAGTAGTTGTACTATTTTATGCTGCTTAGTTGTATAGTGTACTGTGTTCATTTTTTAGTAAGTTGTACTGTATACAGTGTTTTTTTTTTTAGTAAAATTTGAACTTCTTGATTTAAACTATTTTTTGTGATGTTTTAGTTTAAATGCTTATATTGTTTTTTATTTTTCATCATCAAAAAGGGGGAGATTATTATGAATCTGATTTCATGAATATAATTTTGATGATAATAAACATTTCTATTACTTCTATTTTTCTATGACTACCTTGCCTACTAACATTTCAGGTCCATAAAGTCAAGTTAAAATCAAGCCAACTCAGGATTAGGTAGACTAGGGGTGAGTTAGTCTGTAAGTGCTTTTTACCTTTCCTTGAGTCAATTGTAATAGTTTGGATCCTGATGCTAAGTAACCATACACATATACATTAAAAGGAAAATTCTGTTTGTTTGTAGTATTTTCTATTTTTGATCACATCATATGGGATGATCCAAAATCGTCCTGGATGATGAATTAAAAAATAGAAACCCTAATTAGGACATCCTGGTTAAGGCAACCGCAACTAAGAAAATCATCTTGGACAATATTATCATCGTCTGGGATGATTGGATCAAATTAGAAAGAATCAACTGCCAAATCCTTTTAGGCATGTTTTATTTTGGACATTGTCTTGGATGATGCATTATAATTATGTCTAAATTAGTTTAGTAATTAAGAAAAGTAATTAAGGTTTGATTGCTCGATCATATCATCCTGGACGATTGTAAGATCTTCTGAGATGATCAGTTAACAAACCTTAGTTCTTCCTGGATGATCCATAATTAGCCTAACTCCATCCCGAGCGATGTTTTGGCCGATCTGTAATGTTTTGAACTAATCTTCCTAGATGATCATGACATCATCGTGGACAATTTAGTCAATTTTTCATCGTTCAACATCCATCCATAACAATGGTATAGATAATATTCAACATTTTGTACTAATTGACCTGGACGATTATGAGATCGTCCTGGACGATCAAGTTACTTTTTATTATCCAAATATCCATCAATGGCAATCGTCTAGATAATATCCGTTAACTTGAACTAATCATATAAGATGATAGTATATCATCCTAGCTGATTTGAATAAATTAACTTTCTAATCGTTCATGCTCTCCCAAATTATCCTAGCTGATTGAGCTAAATTTGAACTAATTGTACATGATGATCGATCGATCGTCTTGGATTAAATTTGATGATTGGTTTCAAATTAGGGCAATTTTAAAGCCCTTATTTAAAATATCTCTTATTTTCACAAGAGGAGATCTTTTGCTATTGTCCTGACCTAAGAGAGCCAATAGGAGAGAGACAACAAGGAAGAGAGAGAGGATCTTATGATGGGGAGTTTGTGAAGGTTTCATAAAGGTTACTCCAAGCAAGGATTTCATTCTTCTTCTCCGGTCATCATCCCTAGCTCATTGGAGGTTTGAGAGAGGTCTACTTTAGCAATTGATAAAAGTTCTCTACCACCTTCAGGTGGAAGCAAAAGGAGTTGGGTTCTCTACCTGCTTTAGGAGGAAGCAAAAGTGGTTGAGTTCTTTGCCTCATCGGGGTTAGTGTAAAGGAGTTTTTTGTACGAACTTCTCTATCTTACTGAGGGGGCAAAAGGAGAAACATTGTGTTTAGTGCAATACCCGGAGGAGAGGCTCTGGGGAGTGGACATAAGTCAAGTAGACTGAACCACTATAAAATACGGTGTGTTCTTTCTTAATATTTTTTCCGCATTTTATTTATGCACTTCAATTTCTGTGGTGATTGTTTGGTTGTGTATATGATTCTATTTGGATAAAATTTTAATTACCAATTCACCCCCACTCATAGTTAGCCTTGGGACTAGTTCATAATGACTTAACATCCCTGATAAACTTTCAAGTGGTATCAATGTGGGATTCATAAAAATGAGTTTTTGAAAACTTTAAAATTTTGATCAATGGCTAACTTTGGTAATCATAATACTGTGGAAGGGTTTTCAATTACCCGACCACCTTTATTTAATAATATTCCTTTTTTATTTTTGGAAAAATCGCATGTATATATTTTTATAATCGATTGACTATCTCATTTGGATATCTGTTAAAGATGATTATTCACCTCCATCACATGAAGTTAATGGCATTAAAACTGAACTTCCTTTTACTAATGGACTTTTGTTGATAGGGATTTAGTGTAACTGAATGCAAAATGCTTGAACACTTTTTTATGTTCTTTGAAATTAGAAGATTACATTCATATTTCAACTTGTTCTAGTGGTAAATAAATTTGGGATAGATTGTGTATTACTTATGAGAGAACATATTAAGTTAAGAAATATAAGTAGAATATTTTACTGCATGACTATGAACTTTTTTATATGAAACCTATTAAATCAATTTCTGACATGTACACTAGATTTACTCAAATTGTCACATCATTGGATGCCTTAGTAAGAGAGCTAACTAACTATGAAAGATTCAATAAAATTTTGAGATTCTTACATTCATTCTTTGATACTAAGATTATTGCAATTATTGAATCTAAGGATTTGAATACTTATTTGTTGATAACTTACTTAGGTCCCTAACTGCTTACGAGCAAGGGACCAAAGACAACATGATGCAGGTGAGAAGAAGAAGGATAATACTATGGTGCTGAAGGCTAATGATATGGATACTAATTCTTCTAGGTCTGAAAGTGATGAATTTGCTTTAATCACGAGGCAATTCAAAAGCTGTCTAAGGAAGAATCACCAACACCATTAGAAATGGAACAAACGTAAGGGTAGAAAAAATTATAAAAGTTCTTTTGATGTTATTTGTTTTGAATGCAGGAAGCCTGGACATGTCAAAGCTTTTTCTCCTACACTTAAGGATCACTTAAGCAAGAAGAAGAGTGAGGAGAAACCCAAGTTCAGGAAGGACAAGAAGCATTTCTAAAAGACATTCTAGGTAGATTCTTCATCTGACTTCTCTGAGATTGAAGCTGAGGAGGAGATAATAAACTTGTGTTTGATGGCCTGTGATTATCTTGGCTAGTCTAACCAAGAAGAGGTATGTGAACTATGCTACGAATAATTATTAAAAGTTTGTTATAAAATTCATGAATCATATAAGAAACTTACAAAATCGCATGTAAGTTTAAAATTAGAGTTTTTAAATTTACAAAAAGTGCACAAAGTTTTATATAAAGATCACAATCAAATTGATAGCAATCACATATCATTACTTGATGAGTTTGATGTGTTAAATAAAAGCATTCTGAGTTGGTCATTGAGCATAATTTATTGAAAGCATCCTACACCTCACTTAAGATGGATTTTAAAATATATATTGATAAATCTGAGTATAGGAAGCACTATTTGAGAGTTGATAATATTATTTTAGAAAGTGATAACTTGAGGTTTAAAGCTAAATTGAAAGCACTTGAGGAAAATAGGACTTCACCCTCACCTGAATAGTTTTTGAATTCTAATCCAAAGCCAAAAATTTTGAAACCTAGGAAGAGGCACTATAATTTGAGTAGATTAGTAAATCCTTTTCTAGGTATTAGATATTTTTCATGTGGCTTGCTGGGGCACATTTTACACACTTGCACTATTCACCATAGTACGCATTAGGTGTGAATACCCAAATTGCATGATTTATAACATAACGCACATGCATTGCTTTTCTCGGTTCATAATAAGGGACCCAAACTCATTTGGGTTCTAAATCTAACATTTGATGATCTTGTAGGAGTGCTCTCACAAAAGACCTCGTGAGAGTATGTGGTACCTAGATAGCAGAGGCTCATGATACATAATTTCATGAACTTGTTTAATATATTTTGATTTGTATGGTCTCTGATCTATAGATCCTTAATTTTTATTATTTTTTATTTTGTGTGTTGATTTTTTATTTGTTGTTAGTTTGTAGTATTTTCTTTTCGGTCTAATGTTTTAAGCCTTTTTTTTGTTTTTTTAAAAATTTATAGTCAATGTATGACATCTCTAAATTAGTTAAAGGGAAAAACACCATTGATTGTTTCCCCTCCTCTAACCTCTTTTAGCGTTGTTTTCTTTTCTAAACAAAAGTGTATTTCAAATTAATAACTGGACTTTGTGATTGAGATCTTTTCTATCTTGCTCCATTAATCTATCTTATATGTATAATGTTCAAAGTCTTTATATTTCTTTCAAACTTTTGTAATCATTTCATTGCATTTATTGTATAATTTTTAATTCTATTTTGTGGTCTAATATTCCTTATATTAGAGAGTGAGTTTTTTTTCTTTAATATCTAGAAGATATACTCACAATTGAGAGTATTTAAAACTTTCGAAAGGATATTGCTTGCAAAAATATCAAGGGCATAAAATGAGACATAAAAAAAATGAAAAGATGTGCAATGAACACACAAAAAATTGAAGATACACAAAGTGTATCAAAAAACAAAAGATGTGAAAAGTGAGCTAATCAATTAAAAAATGGTATAAAATGAGCCCACAAAAGGAATGATTACTTCTCTTTCAAACCTTTAAATCTAAGAAGAATTCATGTGTCATTTAATACTTTTAAAGGCTTGATTTCAAATTTTGTGATTGTGACAAATTACTTTGATATATTATTCTGTAAGATATTTTTCTGGAACCAAGTTTTGAACAAATCTCTTTCTCTTATCTAATTAGTTTTTTTGAGTTAGGCCTTTTGTTTTCTAAAGATGATTTGCCCTGAGAGAAGACCAAGCTACGGCTAATAGGATCGGCTATTCTACCATTTTTCAGATTTTGACGATGTTAACTCATTATTCTTACAAATTTTTAAATTAAATTACATAGAAAATTTATCATATTCATGCTTTGATTTAAAAAAACTTTTTTTTTTCATTCCTTTTGTCACTTTTATTATCTTTTTCATATTTTATTTTTATCTTTTACTATTATTTTTAATATTTTTGGGCCTTTCTGATCATCTCCATCCATCTCTAGATTTTCAATCTTTAGTCACATTGTCCTGGATGATATTTATATTGTCATGGATGATACCTTCAATCCACTCTTAAAACTCCATCTGACGGCTGATATGAATTCTCTATTTATCATCGTCCTGAATGATTTGATCATCTTCTACTTAAATTATTTGTGATCATCCTGGACAATCCACCTCATCTAGGATGATCTTTATAATTTTTGCTCAATTATTGGTGATCATTCTGGATGATCCACCTATTTTTCCTGGACGATCCACATGGAAAAATTCGGTACAAATTTTATTTTGGCCGATACGATCAATTATTGTTGATCATCTTAGATGATCCACCTAAATATCCTGGATGTTCTAATTTTTTAGTGGTCATCCGGTATGACTCCTCGGGATGATTGCCTATATCTTATTGTCCCGAATAATATTATCACTTTTTTAACCAATCATCTCGGATGTAATTATTTCACCTAATCATCATGGATGATTCAGCGATCATCTTGGATGATATGTCCATTTTTTTTAAACTAAGAATTCTAAACATTTTTTTCTCACCCAAGCATTCTCCATTCATCCTTGCTTTCACTGTTTCTCTATTCTTCATGCTCATAGCTGGTGGCAAGCATTCTCATATTCCTATTGGAAACTCCTCAAAGGCCTACCTTGACCCTCGTTTCACTGAAGCTGCCGACCAAGCCGCCTATCTCCATTATAAGATAGTCAGAACCACCTTATCCAAGACTGTCAACCTGAGTATGCTTTCTTATCCTGTGCTTAACCTTTTTGCACACACCTCTCTAACTTTTATCCTTACACTTGCGATTCCTTTCAACTTTTAAATTCTTTTTGATTTTTTTTCTATCCTTAGAATCAACTCCTCCCTTACTAAACTCCAATCTTATATTAATAAGCATCCTATTGAGATCACGTATCAAGATTGTCATGAGCTCTTATAATTATCCATCTCAGAAGATAAGCTTCACTTCTTATCTCAAAACCAAAATTTTGACTGGGCTCCAACCAATCACTTTCTTAGGAACACTACTTTCTCCTATCATGTTGGGGAGTCTAGCAGCTTACTCAAAGATGCTACGATAATTCAATATGTCCTTCATACTTTAGTTCTTCCAAAAGCTGGTGATCGTGTCAACATTACTCCACTCCTTTTGATAACCACTTTTTATATCATGTCCCATCGTGAATTTAATGCAACTGATTTGATTTTTTAGTATATTGAGTACCTCACGAGCATTAGGGATCCAAGACATAGGAAAAAGCCTAACCTTGTACTTGGACACATCATAGCTTATATATTGGAATCCAAATACAACCTTTAATATCCTGCCCCTCCAAGCTTTAAGCCTGCCTTCTACGCCAACAACTCTGTTCACAATCTTCACATTACTCATCTCGACCCAGAGAATGAGGCAGTTGAGGGAGTAGAGGAGAAGGTGTCTCCTACACCAATTTCTGCACCTGCTTTGCTTCCCAGCACTCTCAGCTAGATCAATTGGTGGAGCGATTCGACCAGTGGGAGGCACTGTTTGAGTCCTATATTTCTTTATACAAGCAAAAACATATGGAGGATGTTGCTTGATCTGACTCTTATGTGGCTCACCAGCAGTGCCAGTACGACTAGGATATGGCCTGGTTTGGGGAGCAGTTAGCTACTTTTTCTAGCTTTTTTCATCCACCACCTCCTTCAGAAGATCAAGGGCTACCCTACTTGTAGTTTATTTTTCTCGTGTTGTTTTTTCTTTGATGTACTTTGCTCTTTTTAGTAGTTCCTGCTTCTTTTTTTCCTCTATTTTTTGTGATGTCAAAAGGGAGAGTAGTTGTTCTATTTTATACTGCTTAATTATAATATATTCATTTTTAAGTTATTTGTACTTTGTATTGTGTTCATTTTTTAATAAAATTTAAACTTCTTGATTTACACTTTTTTTATAATGTTTTAGTTAAACTGTTTATATTGTTTTTATTTACAATCATCAAAAAGGGGGAGATTGCTATGGATCTGATTTTAGGAATATAACTTTGATGATAGCAAACATTTATGTTACCTCTAATTTTCTATGTCTACCTTGCCTACTAATGTTTCAGGTCCACAAGTTTGAGTGCAAATCAATCTAGCTTAGAATTGGTTAGACTAGGGGTGAGTGAGTTTATAATGGCTTTTTACCATTCCTTGAGTCAATTATAATGGTGGGGGTTCTGATGCTATGTAACCTTACACACACACTTAGCGGAAAAATTCTATCTATTTGTAGTGTTTTTTTATTTTTGATCACATCATTTGGGATGATAGGATAAAATTAGAAAGAATCAGCCGACAAATCCTTTTAAGCATGTTTTATTTTTGGACGTCATCCAAGACATCATCTAAGAAGATGCACTACAATTATGCCTAAATTAGTTTGTTAATTAAGGAAAGTAATTAAGGATTTATTGCTCAATCATATCATCCTAGACGATAGCAGGATTGTCCAGGATGATTAGTTAACAAACCTCAGTTCCTCCTAGATGATCCATAATCGGCCTGGCTCCATCTAGGGTGAAGTTATGGCCGATATGTGATATTTTGTACTACTCATCTTGGACAATCATGAGATTAGCCTAGATGATCTAGTCAATTTTTTATAATCCAGATAACCATCCAAGGAGATGGTCTGGACGATATTCAACATTTTGTACTAATCGACCCAAATAATTGTGAGATCATCTTGGACAATCAAGTTACTTTTTTATCGTCCAGACATCCATCTAGGGCAATGGTCTGGATGATATTTGTCAACTTGAACTAATCGTATAGTATATCATCCTGGATGATCTGAACAAATTAACCTTCTAATCATCCAAACTCTCCCAAATTGTCATGGATGATTGAGCAAAATTTGAATTAATCTTATAAGACGATCGGTCGATCGTCCTGGATTATATATGACAATTAATTGCAAATTAGGACAATTTTGTAGCCCTTATTTAAAAGGTCTTTTTTTTTTCTTAAGAGGAGATCTTTTGCTGTTATCTTGACCTAAGAGAGCCAAGAGGAGAGGGAGACCAAGGGAGAGAGAGAGAGAGAGAGAGAGAGAGAGAGAGAGAGAGAGAGATGATCTTATGAGAGGAGTTTGTGAGGTGTTTCACAAAGGTTGCTCTAAGTAAGGATTTAAGTCATCTTCTTCGATCATAATCCCTGGTTCCTTGGAGGTTTGGGAGAGGTCTACTTCAGCAACTAATTAAGGTTCCATACCTGCTTCAGGAGGAAGAAAAAGGAGTTGGATTCTCTTCTTATTTTAGGAGGAAACAAATGGAGTTGGGTTCTCTACCTCACTTGGGTTGGTGGAAATGAGTTTTTGTATGGTCTTTATGTGGGGGAAAAAGGAGAGATACTGAGTTTAGTGCAATACCCAGAGGTGAGGCATTGCTTGATCGAACCACTTTAAAATCTTATGTGTTCTTTCTTATTATTTTTTTTTTGCATTTAATTTCCACAGTTCAATTTCTTTGGTAATTGTTTGGTTATGTTCATGTATCTATTTGGAGAAATTTTTAATTATAAATTCACCCCCCCCCCTCTTGGTTAGCCTTGGGACTAGTTCATATGGGCTTAACATCCCTGATGAACTTTCAAGTGGTATTAGAGTGGAATTCATAAAAATGGGTTTTTGAAAACTTTTTAAGTTTGATCAATGGCTAACTTTGGTAATCGTAATATTGTATAAGGGTATTCAATTACCCAACCACCTTTATTTGACAATATTTCTTTTGATTTTTAGAAAACTCATATGCCTATGTTTTTATAGTTGATTAACTATCGCATATAGATGCTTGTTAAAGAAGGTTATTCACTTCATCACGTGAAATTAATGGAATTAAAACTGAACTTCATTTTATTGAATAAACTTTTGATGATAGGGATTTAGTATAATTGAATGCAAAAAGCTTAAACTCTTTTTTTGTGCTTTGAAATCGGATGATTACATGCATGTTTCAAGTTTTTTTACTGTTAAAGAAATTTGGGATAGATTTTGTATTACTTCAAAAGGAATAAATGAAGTTAAGAAATCTAGGTTGAATATTTTATTAAATGACTACGAACTTTTTCTTATAAAACCTATTGAATCGATTTTTTGATATATACACTATTATTACTCAAATTATCAACTCATTGCATGCCTTAGGAAAATTATGGTACTGAAGGCTAATGATACAGATACTAATTCTTCTAGGTCTGAAAGTGGACTTTTCTTTAATCACTAGGCAATTCAAAAATATTCTAAGGAAGAATCACCGGCACCATAAAAAATGGAACAAAGGTAATGGTAGCAAAAGTTATAAAAGTTCTTCTGATAAGCTTGGACATATCAAAGCTAATTTTCCTACACTTAAGGATCACTCAAGCAAGAAGAAGGGTGAGGAGAAACCTAAGTTCAGGAAGGACAAGAAGTACTTCCAAAAGGCATTCTAGGTAGATTCTGCATCTGACTCCTCTGAGACTAAAGCAGATGAGGTGACAACAAACTTGTGCTTGATGGCCAGTGATCAACTTCATCAGTCTAACCAAGAAGAGGTATGTGAACTAAGCTTTGAACAATTACTTAAAGTTTGTGAGAAAATCATGCATCATATAGGAAACTTAAGAAATCGCATGCTAGTTTGTAATTAGAGTTTTCAAATTTGTAAAAAGAGCATGAAGTTTTACATAAAGATCATGCCCAAATTGATAGCAATCACATGTATTTACTTGATGAGTTTGATCATTTAAATAAAAAGTATTATGAGTTGGTCATTGAGCATGATTCATTTAATACATCCTACACCTCACTTGAGACTGATTTTAAAATATATATTGATGAATCTAAGCATAAAGAACACTATTTAAGAGTTAATAACATTATTTTAGAAAGTGCCAACTCAAGGTTTAAAGCTGAATTGAAAGCACTTGAGGAAAATAGGACTCCACCCACACTTGAACAACTTTGTAATTCCAATCCAAAGCTAAAAGTTTTGAAACTTAGGAAGAGGCACTATAATCCGAGTAGATTAGTAAATCCTTTTCCTAGTGTTAGATGTTTTTCATGTGGCTTGTTAGGGCACATTTCACACACTTGTAGTGTTCACCATAGTACACATTGGGTGTGGAGACCCAAATTGCATGATTCACTGCATAACACACATGCATTACTTTCTTTTGTTCATAAGAATGGACCAAAACTTCTTTGGGTTTCTAAATCTGACGTTTGATGATCTTGAAGGAGTGCTTACACAAAAGTCCTCGTGAGAGTATGTGTTACCTGGTCAGCGGAGGCTCCAACACATAATTGCATAAACTTGTTGTTTAATAAATTATGATATGTATGGTTTCTAATCTACTACTCGTTATTTTCAATTCTTTTTTATTTTATGTGTTAATTTTTTATTTACGGTTTTTTTGTAGTGTTTTCATCTCTGATGTTCTTCTTTTGTTTTTTCTTTTTGGATATAGCTAAAATGATATATTATGTCTTATTTTTATTTTTTAAAAAATTTGTAGTTAATGTCTGACATCTCTAAATTAGTTAATGGGAGAAATACCATTGATTGTTTTCCTTCCTCTAACCTCTTTTTGCGGTGTAATTTTTTTTTCTAAATAAAAGTCTATTTTGAAATTTTCTTTTTTATCTTGCTATATTTATCTATCTTTTATATATAATATTCAAACTCATTATATTACTTTCAAACTTTCGTAATATTTTCATTGCATTTATCATATGAATTTGATTCTATTTTGTAGTTTATTTCTTCTTATATTAGAGAGAGAGTTTTTCTTCTCTAATATCTAGAAGATAAGATCACAATTGAGAGTATCTAATTGTTTCAAATGGGTTCTTGCTTGCAAAAATGTCAAGGGCATAAAATGAATTCCAATGAAAAAAAATAAAAAGATGCCTAATGACCTCCAAAAAAATTGAAGATACACAAAGTGTATCAAAAATTTAAAGATGCATAAACTACTCTAATAAATTAACAAGAGGAACAAAATGATCCCACAAAAGGCAAGCTTTCTTCTCTTTCAAACCTTTAAATTTTAGAAGCATTCATATATCACTTGATATTTTTAAAGGCTTGATTTCAAATTTTGTGACTATGACAATTTACTTTGGTATATTATTCTATAAGATATTTTTTTGGAACCAAGTTTAATTCGATGTCTTTATCTTATCGAATTAGTTATTTCTAAGTTAGGTCTTTTTTTTTCAAAAGATGATTTGTCCTGAGAGAAGTCCGAGCTAGGGCTAACAGGATAGGTTATTCTACCATTTTTAGAATTTCAATGGTGTTAACTCATTGTTCTTAAAATTTTAAAATTTAATCACAAGGAGAATTTATCATATTTGTGCTTTGATTAAAATAAGAAAATAAAAAAGAAAAAAAACTTTATTTTCATTCCTTTTGTCTTTTTATTATCTTTTTCATATTTTATTTATATCTTTTAATATTATTTTTTATGTTTTTCAATTTTTTTAATCATCTCCATCCATCTTCAAATTTTTAATCATTGGTCACATCATCCTGGATGATATTTATATTATCCTGAATGATACATTCAATCCACTCTTAAAACTTCATCTAACAGTTGAAATGATTTCTCTGTTTATGATTGTCCTGGATGATCCATTATCGTCCTGAATGATCTGATTATCTTCTGCTTCAATTATTTGTGATCATCATGGATGATCCTCCTTATCCTGAACAATCTTCACAATTTCTGCTCAACTATTGGTGATCATCCCGGATGATCCACCTATTTATCCTGGATGATCCATGTTGCAAAATTTGGTACATATTTTAATTTTGGCTGATACGATCAATTATTGTTGATTGTCCTAGATGGTCCACCTAATCATCCTGGATGATATACTTTTTTAACTGTCATCCGGCATGACTTTTCAGGATGATCGCTTGTGTCTTATCATTTCGGACGATGTCTGATCATCCTGGATGATATTACTGGTTTTTTGATCAATCATCACGGACATAATTATTTCACATGATCATCCTGGATGATTCTGTGATCGTCCTATATGATCTATCTGTTTATTTTTAAGTTGAGGATTGCAAATGTTTTTTTCTCACCCAAGCATTCTGCATTCATCCTTGCTTTCACTATTTCTCTATTCTTCGTGCTCATGGATTATGTCAAGCATTCTCGTATGCCTGCTGGAAGATTCTTGAGGGCCAACCTTGACCCTCATTTCACTGAGGCAGCCGACTAAGCTGCCTATCTCCATTACAAGATATCCGGGATCACCTTATCCTAGACTATCAACCCGAGTTTGCTTTCTTATCCTATGCTTGACCTTTTTGCACACACCTCTTTAACTTTTATTCTTACAGTCGCTGTTCCTTTCAACTCCAAAATGCTTTTAGATTATTTTTCTAGCCTCAGAATCAACTCCTTCACTTCACTCTACTCTTATGTTAATAATCATCCTATTAAGATCAGGTATCAAGATTACCATGATCTCTTGCAATTGTCCACCTTAGGAGACAAGCTTCATCTCTTATCTCAAGATCCCAATTTTGACTAGGCTCCAACCAATCACTTTCTTATAATCACTACTATCTCCTATCATGTTGGAGAGTCTAGCAGCTTACTCAAAGATGTTAGGACAATCCAATATGTCCTTCATACTTCAATTCTTCTGAGAGCCCGTGATTGTGTCCACATTACTCGACTCCTTTCGATCACCACTTTCTATATCGTGGCCCATTGTGAATTCAATATGACTAATTTGATTTTCTTCTACATTGAGCACCTCACGAGCATTAGGGATCCAGGACATAGGAGGAAGCCTAAGATTGCACTCAGACACATCATAGCTTCAATCCTAGAATCCAAATACAACCTTCAATACCCAGCCCCTCTGAACTTTTAGCCTGCCTTCTATGCCAACAACTCTTTTCATATTCTTCACAGTACTTGTCTCCACCTGGAGCACAAGGAAGCTAAGGGAGCAGAGGATGAGGCAGCTCCTACATGTATTCCTGCACCTGCTCTGCTCTGCCAGCACTCTCAATTGGATCAGCTGGTGGAGCACTTTGATTAATGTGAGGTATAGTTTGAGTCCTACATTTCTACACAAAAGCAACAACATGCGGAGGATGTTGCTGAGTTTAACTCTTATGTGGCTCACCAGCAACGCCAATATGACTAGGATATGGCCTTATTTGGGGAGCAGTTTGCTACCTTTTCTAGATTTTTTCAGCCACCACCACCACCTCCTTTGGATATCAGAGGCCGCCCTACTTTAGTTTGCTTTTCTTATGTTATTTTTTTCTATTATATACTTTATTCTTTTTAGTTGTTTCTATTTTTTTTTTCCCTCCTTTTTTTTGTGATGTTAAAAGGGGGAGTAGTTATATTATTTTATGCGGCTTAGTTGTACTGTCTACTGTGTTCATTTCTAAGTAAGTTGTAATATGTACTGTGTTTGTTTTTTAGTAAAATTTGAACTTCTTGATTTACACTATTTTTTTGTGATGTTTCAATTGAACTTCTTAAATTGTTTTTATTTTCCATCATCAAAAAGGGGGAGATTGTTACGAATTTGATTTACGAAATATAATTTGAATGATAAGAAACATTTCTATTACTTCTATTTTTCTATGACTACCTTGCCTACAGACATTTCGGGTCCACAAGGTCGAGTGCAAATCAAGCCAGCTTAGGATTGGGTAGGCTAGGGGTGAGTCAGTCTGTAAGGGATTTTTACCTTTCCTTGAGTCAATTGTAATAGTGTGGGCCTGATGTTAAGTACCTTGCACACACACACTTGGAGGAAAATTCTATCTATTTGTAGTGTTTACTATCACATCGTTAAAGATGAACCAAAATTGTCTTAGACAATCAGTTAAATATAGAAACCCTAATTAGGGCATCTTGCTATGGTAGTCACAATTAAGCAAATTATCCTGGACAATATTATCATCATGTGGGATATTAGGATCAAATTAGAAAGAATCAGCCTCCAAATCCTTTTAGGCATATTTTAATTTTTGACATCATCCAAGACATCGTCCTAGATAATACACTACAATTACGCCTAAATTAGTTTGCTAATTAAGGAAAGCAATTAAGGTTTGATTGCTTGATTATATCATCCAGGATGATTGTAGGATCATCTAGAATGATCAGTTAATAAATCTTAGTTCTTCTTGGACAATCCACAATTGGCCTAGCTCCATCCAAGGTGATGTTATGGCCGCTATGTGATGTTTTGTACTAATCATCCCGGATGATCGTGAGATCGGCCTGAATGATCTAGTAAATTTTTTTTCATCGAGACATCCATCCATGGTGATGGTCTAGACGATATTGAACATTTTGTACTAATCGGCCAGGATGATCATGAAATCATCCTAAACAATTAAGTTACTTTTTCATCATCCAGATATCCATCCAAGGTAATGTTCTGGATGATATTTTTTAACTTGAAGTAATCATACAGGATGATAGTATATCGTCCTGGACAATCTGAACAAATTAACCTTCTAATCATCTACACTCTCCCAAATCATCCTAGTTGATTAGGCTAAATTTGAACTGGTCGTACAGGATGATCAGTCGATCATCCTGGATGATATTTGATGATTAGTTACAAAATAGGGTAATTTTAGAGCCCTTATTTAAAATATCTCTTATATTTTTAAGAGGAGATCATTTACTATTGTCCTGACCAGAGAGTGCTAAGTGGAGAGTGAGAGCAAGGGAGAGAGAGAGGATCTTGTGAGGGGTAGTTTGTGACGGGTTTCATAAAGGTTGCTCCAAGAAAGGATCTGAGTTATCTTCTCTGGTTGTTGTCCCTGGTTCCACGAAGGCTCAAGAGAGGTCTACTTCTGCAACTTGTTAAGGTTCTTTGCCTACTTCAGGAGGAAGCAAAAGGAGTTAGTTTCTCTGCCTACTTTAGGAGGAATCAAAAGGAGTTTGGTTCTTTGCCTTCTTTAGGAGGAAGCAAAAGAAATTCGGTTCTCTACCTCACCGGGGTTAGTGAAAAGGCGTTTTTGTACAAGCTTCCCTACCTTATTATGGGGGAAAAGGAGAGACACTGAATTTAGTGCAATACTGAAAGGAGAGGCTCCAGGGATTGCATGTAGGTCAAGTTGACGGAACCACTATAAAATCTAGTATGTTCTTTCTTATTATTTTTTCAGCATTTAATTTTGCACTGCAATTTCTACAATGATATTTTGGTTGTATTTAGGATTCTATTTGGAGAAATTTTTGATTACCAATTCACCCTCCCCTCTTGGATAGCTTTGGGACTAGTTTATAAGGGCTTAACATCCCTGACGAACTTTCAGAATGAAAAAAAAACCACCTTCACTTGTAAAATTTTGCAATCCATCACAACAACACGAATTATTCAAACCTATGATGAGACAATATAATGCAGATAGATTAGTAAACCTTTTTCTTTGTGTTAGATGTTATTCATGTGGCATGCTAGGACATATTTCCCACACATGTACCATTCACCGTAGATAACATTTAGTGTAGAGACCCAAAGTATATAATTCGTAGCATAACACATATTCATTGCATTCCTCTTTTCAAAAGAAGGGACCCAAACTTGTTTAGGTTCCAAAATTTAACTTTTGATGATTTTGGAGGTATGCTCTCACATAAGATCTTATGAGAGCATATGGTACCTAGATAGCAGATGCTCATTCCATATGATAGCGATGCCAATAAATTCATTTTGCTGGAGGCCAGGGCTGGAGGCAAGGTCACTCTTAGATACAACACCATAAAAAAAGTGGTGGGCGGCAGTATAATCAAAAACTCCAAGAATCTTTTGATTGAAAATGTTTTAATTATTGATTTCTTGAAACATAACTTTCTTAGAATCAGTCAGCTCTATGATAAAGGCTTTATCATAATTTTTTTGTCAAACACATGTATTATAAGCTTGAATAATAACACCATTTTACAGGGGGAAAAGGATCAATAATATTTACATTCTTGATTTAAATAATGTTGAATGTGCTTCTTCCTTCTATTTAAAAACTATTTCTGAAGAGTCTTGGTTTTGGCTTAGGAGGTTATGTCATGATAACATTAAAATACTTAGAAAAGTATCCCAAAAAGACCTAGTCATAGGAATCCCTAAGCTTAAGTTCACTAAGGACCACCTATGTGATGCGTGTAAACTAGGGAAACAAGTCAAATCCTATTTTCATTCCATTAAGGGTATTAGCACCTCTAAACCTTTAAAAATCCTTCACATGGATTTATTTGGACCCATTAGCACTACAAACTTAGCTAGAAAGGTCTTTGGATTTGTAACAGTTGATGACTACTTGTGGTTTATATGAATTAGATTTTTGTAACATAAAAGTGAGTCTTTCGATGATTTTAAATATTTCTCCACTTAGATTCATAAAAAACTAGATTGTGATATCTTGAACATTCATAGTGACCATGGTAAAGAGTTTAAAAATGAGAGATTTAGAACTTTTTTGAGGAGAAAGGGATTAATTATAACTTCTCAGCTCATAGGACACCTCCGTAGATTAGGGTAGTTGAAAGTAAGAACATGACTTTAGTAGAAGCCTCTGGAGCCATGCTTGTTGAGTATTCACTTCTAAAATACTTTTGGGCTGAAGCGATAAACATAGCTTATTATATGTTAAATAGGGTGAATGTTAGATCCAAACTAAATAAGATATCCTATGAGATCATTAAGGGTAGGACACCCAACCTTTATCATCTCTATATCTTTGGTTGTAAGGTTTTTATTCTAAATAATGGGAAATCACTCTAAGAAAATTTGACCCAAAATCTGATGGAGTCTTCTTAGGCTATTCAAGTGTAGGGAAATCCTTTAGAGAGTTTAATAAGAGGATATTGGTGGTGGAGGAAACTACTCATATAGTATTTCATGAATCTAATTCCAAGAAGTCTAGAGTTGAGGAAAAAGATGAAGTAGGTGAGATTACCTAAGGAGTAGAAAATATAAATTTGGAGGGAATGGTAGAACCTCAAAACACTAATGAGGTAAGTGAGAATACCCAAGGTGTAGAATCTACAAATCTAAAGAAATGGATCGAACCTTGAAACACTTTTCCTACAGATTGGAGATATTCTTCAAGTCATTATAAAGAACATATCTTAGAAGACCCTTCTAAAGGTGTTAGAACTAGGCATAGACTTAAAAAATAAGTTAACCACTCTACCTTCATCTCAATGACTGAAACCACTAATATCAATCAAGCACTTTATATTGAATTCAAAAACCTAGCCATACAAGAGGAATTAAACCAAATTTTTAGGAATGATGTTTGGGTGCTTCTAAAAAGACCTAAGGGCCAAAGTATAGTAGGAACCAAATGGTTTTTTAAGAATAAAATGAATGATTTTGGTGTGGTGGTTAGGAATAAGGCAAGATTTATGGCTAAGAAGTATAATCAATTAGAAGGGATTGATTTCGATGAGACTTTTACCCTTGTAACAATATGTAAAGAAATTAGAGTTCTACTATCTTTTCCCTGTTATAAAGGATTTAAGCTTTTCAAAATGGATTTCAAGAGTAAATATTTAAATGGGGTAATAAAAAAAGATGTATTTGTAGAGCAACCCCTAATTTTTTAGAATTCGCAATTTACAAATCAAGTTTTTAAAATTAAAAGAGGTTTTGTATGGATTAAAATAGGTACCCAAGGTATGGTATAAGAGACTTAACACATTCCTACTGTAAAGGGAGTTTGTTAAGGGGAGCATAGCCACCACCATTTTTCTAAGGACAGGAGATGAATTACTCATTATTCAGATCTATGTTGATGATATACTTTTTGGATCTTTTGATAAAAAGTTATGTGATGAATTTTCCAAAATAATGAGTAAGGAATTTGATCTGAGTCTAATGGGAGAATTGTCCTACTTTTTGGTGCTTAGCATAAGATTAATGGATGATTGAAGCTTTCTTAATCAATTAAAGTATATTAAAGACATCTTAAAGAAAGATGAAATGGATAAAGCTGAGTTAATAACTCTTATGAACTCTAGTGTTCATTTAGATAAAGAATCAAATGGAAAATAAATTGATTAAAAGAAATATAAATGAATAATTGGATCGCTCCTTTACTTGTTAGTTATTAGACATGATATAATGTTTACTATTTATCTTTGTGCTAGATTCTAAGCTCATCTAAAGGAGTACCACATGATTGTAGTTAAGAGAATCCTTAGATATCTCTTTGGTACCAAAAACTTAGGATCTGGTATCCAAGGCATAGCAATTCATTTGAGATTATAGGATATTCTGATTTAGACTTTATAGGGTGTAGGGTGGATAGAAAGAGTACCTCTAGAATATGTTAGTTCATAAAATAATCCTTAGTATCCTGGACCAGCAAAATATAAAACACTATTATACTTTCCACTATTGAAGCTGAATATATAGCCTAAGGAAGTTGTGTGGCCAAAGTCCTTTGATTAAAGTAAAAGATTTTGGATTTAGGATTACCTGTACGCACAATATCAATTCTATGTGATAACACTAGTTTCATCTGCATTTCTAAAAATATTATTTAACACTCTAGAACCAAAAACATTGACATAAGGCATCACTTTATAAGGGGCCATGTTACTAATGGAGACATTCAGCTACACCCTATAGCAACTGAAAACAACCTGGCTGACAATTTTTTAAACCACTATCCTTTGAAACTTTTAGCATCTTAAGGACCAGTTTAGGTGTCATAGACATAAATGCATGAACTTGATGATTTTGAACTCTAAATTTTTTATTTTTTAGTCTTTCGTTAGTCTTTATTTGTTTGCTTGTTTATTTTGTTTTTATGCTGCTTTTTTTTAGTTTTATTATTATGATCTTTTTCACTTCTATTTTATTTATTAATCACTCCTGAAATAACCTATTTTACCATGCTTTTTTTAAAAAAAAAATTTGTAATCAATGATTGACTTCACTAAATCAGTTAAAGGGAGAATCACCATTAATTATTTACCTTCCTCTAATTCCTTTTAGCATTGTAATTTTCTTTTATAAGAAACATTCTATCTCAAATTAACAACTAGACTTTGCAATTGAGATCTTTTGTATCTTCTTTTAATAATCTATCTCATATAAATAATATTCAAAGTCATTAAATTAGTTTTGAGCTTTCTTGATTATGTTGTTGCATTTATCATATGAATATGATTCTGCTTTTTGGTTTACTCCTCCTTATATTAGAGAGTGAGTTTGTATTATCTATTATCTAGAAGATATTCTCACAACTGAGTGTATTAAAAGATTTTGAAAGGGAGTTAGTTTGCAAAAATGATAAGAGGCAAAAAATGAGCCCAAAAAGAAAACCTAAAAAGTTGTGCAATAATTTCCAAAAAATTTAATGATAAACAAAGAGTATCAAAAATTAAAAGATGCACTAAGTGAGCCAAATAATTGATAAAAGGCACAAAATGAGCCAACAAGAAATAAAGCTTCCTTCTTTTTCAACCCTTTAAATCTTATAAGAGTTCATGTGTCACTTTTTATTTTCAAAGACTTGATTTTGAAATAAATGATTGTGACTAATTACTTTGCTATATTATTATATAGGATATTTTTTGAAAAAAAGTTTTGAATGGATCACCTTTCTTATCCTTTTGCTTTTTTGAGTTAGATCATTGTTTTCAAAACATGGTTTGCCCTGTAAAAAGTTTGAGCTGGGGTTAGTAGGATCGATTGTTCTAAAATTTTTAAGATTTTAGTGATGTTAATTCATTTTTTTCTAATTTTTAATCTAATCAGAAGGAAAATTTATCAGTGTCTAATATTGTTTAAAAAAAAACCTATTTTTTAATTTTCCAAATTTATCTCCATTCACAATTTCTTTTAGCCACCACCACCACCTCCTTAACCTAATCAGAGTCCCTCGTTCCTACAGTTTGCTAGATGTTTTTATGTGATGTTTGTACTGATGTTATTTTCTGTTTGATGTTCTATTTTGTATGTTTATGTTTCCTCCTTTTTGTGATGTCAAAAGGGGGAGTAGTTGTTATTATTGTAACATTCAGTATTATTGTTATTTTTTTTAATTACAAAATGCATTAGAAAAGAAGAAACAAATTACAAGCTAAAAAAAAAGGGTCACATTCCTTCTTCAACAAACAAATAAGAGAAGAAGGGATATTTGAAAGTTTGTTAGGGATGTTAAGCCCTATAGAACTGGCCCGAGGCTAACCAAGAGGGAGGGGGGAGGGGGGTGAATTGGTATTTAAAAATTTTTCTTTAAGTAAAAATAACGATTATTACAAACCAAATCACCATAAAAATAAGTGCGGAAGAAAATAAATACGAAAGCAGTAAAAATAAGAACACAAGGGTTTATAGTGGTTCTGTCAGCTCGACCTACGTCCACTCCCCGGAGGCGCCCTCCGAGTATTACACTACAAACGTGACTCTCCTTTAACCCCCACATCTAGGCGGAGAAGTCCTCACAAAAACACCTCCTTTATGCCACACCCGGCAAGGTAGAGAAACCAACTCCTTTTGCTTCCTCCTGAAGCAGGCAGAGAACCATGATCACTTGCTGAAACTTATCTCTCCTAACCCTTCCAAGGATAAGAGACTCTAGGGAAGAAGAAGTGGAATAATGCTTGGAGCAACCCTTGTGAATCCCCTCACAAGCTCCCCCTCACAAGATCCTCTCACTCTCTCCCTCTCTCTCTCTCCTTTAGGTTTTCTTAGGTCAAGACAACTGCCAAGGATGTTCAAAAATGTTGAACAAGATCTCTTAAATATAAGAGCTTCAAATGAGCTCATTAATTGCAAGTTACCGACTTTATCATCCAGGACGATATGGAAATCGTCCTGGCCAATCAGTACAAATCTCATAAGATCGGTCAGAGCATCGCCCTGAATGCAAACTGGATGATTGAAAATTTGCTTGATCATCCTGGCCGATCAGTTCAAATTAGAGGAAAATCATCCAGAGCATCGCCCTGAATTTGAGCTGTCCATTCCAAATCGGCCAGCACATCACCCTGAATTTATACTGGCCGATATTTATCATCCAGGAGCAACCAAGGGTTTTTTAATGGATCATCCAGGCCAATCTTGCGATCATACAAGACGATGTGATCGTATCAATCATCCTTAATTACTCCCATGATTGTCGGATCAATTTAGGCAAAATTGTACAATATCGTCCAGGCCGATCAAAGAATCGTCCTGGCCGATTTCCAAAAATACATAATACTTAAATTGATCATGGCAGAAAATTCTTTCTGTATTGAGCATATCATCCTAGCCGATACAGGTATCATTCAGGCCGATTAGTTAATAATGGCTACATTAACTAAGAAATCCTGATCAGAGCTTTTATTTTGAACTCGGTCGTCCATGACGATATAGGTATCGTCCGGGATGATGTGAGTAAAAACATAAGTTTTAAATCTCTAAAGTGTGTGTGTGTAGGGTTACTTAACATCATTCACTTCAAGCAATTACAATTGACTCAAAAAAAGAAAAGAAAAAATTATAGACTGACTCAATCCTATTCTACCCAGTCTTGAGCTGATTCTGATTTCCGTCCGATCTTTGATTCCTGAAAAGTCAGTAGAAAAAAGGCAGTTGTAGTGAAATAAGATTTGTTTGTTATCATCAAAATCATAATCCAAAAACATGTTTGTAACACTCTCCCCCTTTTTAATGATGGCAAACATATAGGTAATCAATTCTAAAACAGTAATGCAAAACTAAACAAGCTTTCAATTTTCCGAACTGAATAAGTACAAACATACTACAAGAGAACTACAAGAGAAAGTACAAAGATACTACTCCCCCTTTTGACATCCCAAAAAGGAGGAGGAAACTAAAAACAAAAACTAAAGCAACTAAAAGCACAATACATAAAAAGAAAGCAATCCACAGAAAACAGAAACTAAAACTAAAAAATAATGGATCCTGATCATCAGATGGAGGTGGAGGTGGTGGAGCCTGCTAAAAGTAGCTAGCTAGCGTAGTAAACTGAGCATTAAACCAGGATATGTCCTGGTCGTGCTGTTGCTGCTGGTGAGTAATGTAGCTGTCAAAACGGGCTAAGTTCTATGTGCGGTGCTTCTCGCAGCGGGCAATATCCTCAGAATGCTGCTGCTTCTTTGCAGCAATGTAAGCATCGAAACGGGTCTCCTAATGATCAAATCACTTCACTAACTGGTCAAACTGTGAATGCTAGCAAAGTGGAGCAGGATCAAGAATGGGAGCGGGAGCCTCCTCCTCGACCCCCTGAGGTTCCCCATCCCCTGGGTGTAGACGAGTACTATGAAGGATATTGAAAGAGCTGTTTGAGTTGCAAGGAGGCTGAAGGTCGTGACGAGCAGGATATTGAAGATTGTATTTGGTTTCAAGAATATAGGATATGAGATTTCCTAAAGCAAGGTTGGGTTTCCTCCTATGGCCTGGATCGCAAATAATTGTTAAATGATTAATGTATCAAAAGATTATATCAGTAGCATTAAATTACCTCCGGACCATGATGAAAAAGGTAGTCAGAGAAAGCAGAGGAGTGATGTGGACTCGGTCTCCGGCCTTTGGAATAATGGAGGTGCGAAGGACATACTGAATTATCCTAGCATCTTTGACTAAAGAGTTAGTCTCTCCAACATGAAAGTGTGTGTTGGTCTGGCGAAAAAAATGGTTTGCAGTGGACCAGTCAAAATCAGGATCTAAGATGATTATATGTAGCTTATCCTCGGTGGTGGATAGCTGTAATAGTTCAATACAGTCTTGATATATGATCTTGATCGGGCGTCGATTCACATAGGAGGTCAGAGATGTGAAAGTAGAATTTATACGAAGATATGCATAAAATTCTAATAGAAGTTCTGAAGAAAAAGGGACAGCGAGGGTAAGAAAGAAACAGAGAGAAGTGTGAGCAAAGAGATCCATTATCGGATATGAAAGGTGGACATGATTGATGGTTCTAGAAAGGGTGATGCCACATTCCTTGTACCGACGGTAAGCTGCTTAATCCTCCACTTACCTTAATCGAGGGTCCGGAGTGGCCCTCGAGGAACTTGCAGAAGCCTATCGGACTCGCTTCCCAACAGCCATAGCAAGAAAACAGTAAGTAAAAATGAGATAAGAAGAAGCTTTGAGGTGAAAACAATGGCTGGAATGGCCTGAATTTAAAGAAATTGTCACATCATCCAGGATGATCGCAGAATCATCCAGGATGATTTGGTTCAATTATTGCATACAAGTTGATTGGTCAAAAAGGCGGTCCGATCGTCCGGGCCGATCAAATATCAGCCAGGACAATTAGACACAGGCGATCATCCCGATGAGACAAGCTGAATGACCATTGAAAAAGCAGATCGTCCGGGCCGATTAGGTGTATCGTCCAAGACGATACACAATAATTGATCGTACTGGCTGAAGTTAAAACGTTTTAAATGTGTGCCACATGTATCATCCAGGATGAACAGTGGATCAGCTAGGATGATTGTCCAATAATGGATTGTCCAGGGCCGATTTTAAGGATTTAAACGTACTTGCATGTGGATCATCCAGGACGATCAGTTGTATAGGCCAGGATGATGACCATAAATGCATCGGCTTGGATGAAATTGTATCGGCCACGATGATCAAAATGATTGTAACAGAGTTTGATTGGATCGTCCAGGACGATAATGTATCATCCGGGACGATGAGTTTCAGAAGGCTCAAAAAAGTTCAACAGATGGAATTTTGAAGAGAAATTATCATGTCGTCCAGGACGATAGCGATATCGGCCAGGACGATGTGAGAAGAATTTAAAAATCAAGGAAAGATGGAGATGATCAGAGAAAACCCTAAAAAATAAATACAAACTAAAAATAACAAAAATAGATAAAAACAAGAAAAGATAAAAAAAATTTGGTTTTTAATTTTTCTATTTTTTTTT
This sequence comes from Dendrobium catenatum, assembly GCF_001605985.2. Taxonomy (NCBI): domain Eukaryota; kingdom Viridiplantae; phylum Streptophyta; class Magnoliopsida; order Asparagales; family Orchidaceae; genus Dendrobium; species Dendrobium catenatum. The sequence goes on from NW_021319178.1 coordinate 5,701,054, forward strand.
TGTTTTTGCCAAAGAAAGCATATGAAAAATTTCCCAAATAATTAAATTTTAAAGATTTGAAAGATCAATGAGTTAATAATGTCACAATCAAAAAATGGTAGAAAATCCGATCATATTTACCCTAGCTCAGACTTCTTTCAGGATAAAAATTGTCTTTTAAAAATAAGAGGTCTAACTCATAATAAATTGGATAAAAAGAAGATCCATTCAAAACTTGGTTACAAATAAAATATCTTATAAAATAGTATACCAAAGTATTTTGTCTCTATCATGAAATCTGAAATTAAGCCTTTGAAAACATTAAATAACCCATGAGTCCTTCTAAGTTTTAAAAGTTTTGAAAAGAGAGGATAGTTTGCATTTAGTGGGCTCATTTTATGCCTCTTGTCACTTTGATTGGCTCTTCGAGCATCTTTGATTTTTGATACACTTTCGTGTATATACTTTTCTTTTCAATTTGGCGTCATTGAACATTTTTTTTTTGCAAGCTAAAAACTCTTTAACAAACCCTTAAAAAGGTTCTTAGTTGTGATTATATCTTCTAGGTATTAGCGAAGAGGAGCTCTCTCTCTCTAACATAGGGATGAACAAACCACAAAACGAAAATCATAATCATATGATAAGTTCAACGGCAAGATTTCAATTAATTTGAAAGATATATAATAACTTTGGATCATATATATAAGATAGAATATTATAGCAAGAAAAAAAAGATCTTAATTTTAAAAACTATTTGTTAAAATGAGATAGTCTTTTTGTTTAGAAAAGAAAATTATATCACCAAAAGAGATTAGAGGGAGGGAAACCATCAACAGTGTTTTCTCCCTTTAACCGATTTAGAAATGCTAATCATTGGCCATAAATCTCCAAAGTTTAAGAATAAGGACAATCATCATAAAGAAAACAAAAGTAAAAATGACTAGAACAACTAAACAAAAACTATCACAAAAACAAAACATAACAATAATCAAAATGCAATTCAAGAATTTGTTAAGCAGCAAGTTTAAGCAGTTATGAGCTGTGAGCCTTCGTTTGTCCAAGTATCCTATGCTCTCATGAGGTCTTTGGTGAGAGCAATCCTGTAAGAATCAACCACTGTCAGATTTAGGAACCCAAATAGGTTTAGGTCCCTTCTCATGAAAAGTAGAGTGTAATGCATGTGTGCTATGCTGTGAATTATGCAATTTTGGTCTCCATGTTAAGCATAGTGGTTACAACCTCCAAATGGTAAACTTAACGTCAATATTGTTCCATCTTTTTTACTGATGGACATTTAGAGATTAGGATTTGGCTCAATTAATGCAAAATTTTAATTGTTTTTCTGCACTTTAAAATCAGAAGACTACATGCGCGTTTTCGCCTGCAAAACTGGTAAAGAAAATTTGGGATAATTGATAGTATCACTTATGAAGGTACTATGAAGTTAAACGAATCCGTTTGAATAGTCTTTTGCATGACTACAAACTTTTTCATATGAATATCATTAATCCATTTCTAAAATTATATGCGAGATTTACTCAATTGTTACTTCTTTGCTGCTTTTAGGAAGAGAACTTTTCAAACTATGAAAAAGTTGAAAGATTTTGAGCATAGCTTATCTCATCTTTTGATGCTAAAATCACTGCAGTCACTGAATCTAAAGATTTGAATATATATTATAAACGTTGACATTTACTTGGCTACTCATTGCTTACAGGCAAGGAGTGAATCAAAGAATTTGTAATCATGTGAAGAGAAAGAAAGGAAAAACGTGGATTGAAGCAGCCACAAATCAAACTCTGATTCCGTCCGGGGTCTGAGAGCCGATGACATTGCCTTTTATACAAAAAATTAAAAGCTTTCTAAGAGAAGAAGCAAAAGCATCATCAAATTAGAGAAAAGTAGGATATATATTCTAAAAGATCTTCAGATGTTTGTTTGCTTTTGAATCGGAAGCCTGGACATGTCAGAGCGGATTGTCCTAACACTCAAGATCACTCAAGCAAAGAAAAGGGTTGAGAGAAACCAATCTAATAGTTACAAATAAAGGGTCTCAAAGCATTTTGGGTGAATTCTACATCTGTTCATCAGAGACTGAACTTGAAGATGGAAACACAAAATTGTGCTTAATTGTAGAAGATCCCATATTGATCAAAGTGATGAAGAAGCTGTATGTAAACCACTTATGATCATTATTGAAATTTGTAGAAAGATTCATGCATCAATACAAAAACCATTAAAAAGACTCCATGCTATTTTAAGTTGGAACTTTCAAATTATATAGAAAGAATATTAAATTATTCTCAAAGATCAATTCTAATGATTGACACGAATCAATATGGCTCTACTTGATTGAATTTGATGATTTAATACAAAAAGCATTCAAATTAATTGATTGAGCATAATGCTTAAGTTTCCACACCTCATCTCAAATCTGATTTGAAGAAAATCTTTAAAGAAATAGAGCGCAATTGAGGATTGGATAATAGTGCTTTAGAAAATACTAACTGAGTTTAAAATTTAGGAAAGTTGCTATTTGCATGTTTTACATTCTTGCAAACTTGTATAGTTTTTGATGATTCAAAATTTATTGTTTTATGTGTTGTTACTCCCTACATTTTTATTAGAAGAATTGTATTTTGCTCTTGTGTGTATGATATTTCAGGAAAAAAAATGAACTTTCAGACTACGAAGACGTTCAAATAAATTCAGCATTGAGATATGTGTAAATTTTGAAGCTTGCAACTTTTCTAGAAATCAAATTGAAAGGAGAGTATTATACACACACACACATAAGGAGATCATATAAAATTTATACTGATCGTACGGGACGATAATCCGTTCGTACTGGACGATCAGACAGTTACTCTCCTATAGGCATATGGACGAATGAGGACTTGCTCGAAAAAATTTTTTCTAAGTCCTATTCGTCCAGGCGATTGGTTCTAAAAATTTTCGTCCAGACGAATTTAAATATCGTCTGTGGAGACTGGTTCTCTGGAAAGATTTCGTCAGACGAAATAAAATCGTCTAGGACGATCTGGTTCTGGAATTTTTGTCCGAACGAATTTAAATTATTCGGTTCCATGGCGACTGGTTCTCTGGAATTGATTTGTCCAGAGAAATTAAAATCGTCCGGACGATCTGGTCTCTGGTAAAAATTTCGTCCAGACGAAATTAATTTATGTGCGTGGCGATTGGTCCTCTGGAAAATTTTCGTTCCAGACGAAGTCAAGAATCGTCCAGGACGATATCGTGTCCTCTCTTAAAAATTTCGTCCAGCGGAATAAATTTTTGTCGAAATGGAATTAACGGAACTTAGGACAGGTTTTCAAGGCAATTTCTTAGAACCGACCTTGTAATAACCGTATGTATTGGACGACCTAGTTGACATGAGCGATCAGCTGTACGAAGACATTTCGGGTACACATATCAAATAGGGTCGTCTTCAGATCGTGTTAAGGTAAAATCGTGCCAGGATATTCTGATCGTACGGGAGAGGTCCACTGCGTACAGAATTGAAAACTGAGTTTTTGAAGGCAGTTTTTCATGTCCTTTCTATATAAGGAGTTCTTATAAACTATTACATGTCCTTTGAGTTTGTTTTCATCTTGAGAGGGATCATTGAGTGTGGAGAGTTTGGGAGAGATTGTAGAAGTGAAAGAGTAGAGAGATCAAGTGAAGGGTTTGTGAGGAATTCACAAGCGTTACTTGAAGAAAAGATCTCTCTTTGTTTCAGAGCCATACTCCTCTGAAGGCTCTCAAGTTGAAGTTACAAATCAGGCCCGGTTTCTCTGTCGAATCACTTGAAGAATGTAAAGGACGATTAAAGTTTATCTTTTGATAGCATATGTCTTTATTTCTTTGGGAGAAAAACTAGAAGACGAGAACTTCAAAGGGAGAGAGAAACATGTGGAGTTTGAGAGGGAGAAGATCCTTGGAGGGATTTCAAGAAAAAGGGAGTGTGGAGGGGATATTCACAGGTTGCTCCGGCGATATTGCACTTTCGATACATCGGATTCAAGGGTTTTCATGAGGGGACAGTTTTGGCGAAGAAGAAGACTCCTTTGTGTCAAAGAACTCGGCTACTCGCCGCACCGGGGAAGGTGAACAGTGATTTTGTACAGGCTCTTACTCCGCCTTGCTTGTGGGGGAAAAAGGAGAGTCACTTTTGTGCGTATTAGTGCAATACTCGGAGGTGCCTCTTGGAGTGGACGTAGGTCAAGGTTTGACCTAACCACTATAAATCTTGGTGTGTATTCTTTCTTATTTTTCTTCCGCATTTAATTCATTGCAGATGATTGTTTACTCTGGTTGAAAGTTTATTTTTTAAACTTAAATTTAACTTGCATTAATGTTAAAAGGTTTTCTAAAAAATCCAGAGTAGAAGTATAATTTTTTTAAATTACCAATTCACCCCCCTCTTGGTTACCTTGGACATATATGTTAGCCTTAAATTCCTAATTCATATTGAAACGAGTTTCCACACAAAGATGAATTTGGACTCAATTAAGAGAAATTGGATGACAACCTACTTTTTGATTTATAGCCAAGACAGGAAAGGCATTACAATCTAACCATTTAAGAAATCTTTTCCTGGTGTTAGAATGCTTATTCAATGTGGCTTGCTAGGGACAACATCTCACTATTTGAACTGTTCACCATAGTACACATTAGGTGT